>NC_044929.1:6598321-6621366 GCF_003576645.1 Ipomoea triloba
TTTCGTCTTTTGGTAAAAGTTACTCTTTTTATATTCCCATTATTTCTTGTTTGTAGGGAATCAGACCACTTCAGCATTGGTGCACCTTTTGACCGTTTGTGGTGGAAATCTGACGTGTCATCCTTTTCCGCCCATTTTAAAACTTCACGTTCGGCACCTCTTCATTTTTCTATCTCCATGATATTCTTCTTCTCCAAACTTAAAATATTTTATCTGCACGTGTTGGCTGCCATTCAGTCTCTTGGAGAAGTACCGGTGTATCGAGATCATGCTTAATGTCTCGATTACTTGATTCCATGTATCGAGAGGTCTATCTCTCGAATACTCCTTACGTCTCGAACTGGATAGGTATATCGAGAGGTCCTTACCTCTCGAACTCAGCTTATGTCTCGAGACTTAGTTGATGTCTCGCAGACCCTTATTCCTCCAGTGTTGTCTCGTGTCTTCTTCTGATTTATCTATTAGCTTACAACACGAAAACTTCTAGGATGTTCAAGCAAGTTTACCTTAAGCTTAAATATTTCCCGAGTTGAGCTCAATTTTACCCGGTTGTATTTTCGCTCTTAGTTTACTTGTCGAACTTACATTGTTTTGCCTATGAATCGAGACTTGGCTTGTCGAACTTACATTGTTTTGCCTATGAATCGAGACTTGGGGATTTCTACTTAACAGTTGGTATCATCAAAACCTATTACATGATGTTCCTAACATTCCATCTTTCACTAAAAAGGATCAGGGACTCGCCTTCTCGTTGCTTGGCCTTCTCCAGGGAGGTGAAGTGTTTCTTGGCAGCCCGGGAGATTGCAAAACGGTGGATGAACTTCCTCGCCAGTTCGGCGAAATCACTAATGGATCCTGGTTAGAGCGATGCGAACCATTCGGCCGCCCGCCCAGTCAAGGTTGAATAGAACGCTCGGCACATTACCGCATCAGACACCCCCATCATCAACATGTTCCCATGGTAGGAGTTAATGTGTTCTTCTGGATCGGTTCGCCCAGAGTAGTCCTTATTTCCCGGCACTCGGAGGTCCATCGGGAACGGCTGGTCCATGATATCCTGAGTGAACGGGGCTCGGAATAGCTTGCTTTCCATCCCTCCGGCTCCGACCTCAGCTTGTTCTTTCTTCCATTTGTTGAATTCTGCTCGCACTTGATCAAGCACTCCTCGATCCAGACCCCGGCTCGTCCCAGCGTGAGGATCCCTCTTCGGTTTTGTATAGGAAGAGTTCGTTTCGCTGGAATGACTAGTTGCCGAAATGCTCATCGGTTGTGGTTCTCGGGCAGCGCGTCCACGGGAACGGATATTGGGATGACCAATTCGATCGAAGGCACTTGTCCGACCTTGTGACACCCCCCTAGGCTGGTCCGACGTACTGAGCCGAGATAGTGCCGGCCTCCGAGCCGGTGCCGTGGGCATGGTGTTAGATCCACGGGATCGTCACTCGGATTGGGTATAGTGCCGTGCAGGCGGGGCAATAGGGGTCGTCTCGGCGGTCGTCGCGTTCGGCCTAACGGGCATCGCGGGATACATCGGCTGCATGGGCGGATAACCATATTGGTGCGGGTAAAACCTCGGAGAAGTTGGCCACCATTGCATGGTAGGGTCCACTGGATACTGATACGGCATCGGTCCCCCAGGCATAGGGTAATGGTAGGGTACCGAGCCCCCAGGGATCGGGAAAGGGACGTCTTGGTGGATAGCGTTTACGGGTTCCGGTGGCGGCATCCAGCCACGTTGTTGTGATCCTGTCGGGAGCTCAGATGAGAGCGAAGATCGTAATTGTCATCGGCTTCTTGGTTGTCATCGAAATCTATGTTCGGATACATGATAGGACCGCAAACGAGCGCTTTTAACTCGGGTCCCCACGGACGGCGCCAAAAATGATACGGATAAAATGCTTACACCGAGTAAAACCGGAAAATACGATCTCTATTAACTCAAGGATCCAAACCCGGTTACAAGTCAATAAATGCCTAAAGGGCTCGGCGGGTCAGCAGTGGGCTTTCCTACTTTCCGAGCTCTCTCTAAGTCTTCCTCTCTAAACTCTCGGCCCAAAGTCCCCCCCTTTCTCCTATAAAAGTTCTATTTATAAGAGAGGAAGAGGGTGCGGATGCCGGACCTTTTGCATGGCGGAGACGTGGCGCTCATGCAACCGCCTCACTCGACGCGTAAAGCGGGGGGGGGGGGGGGAATACGTGGCAGTCATTGTCCGGCACGTGGCGCGCCGACCTCCCGGTGTCGCGCCGATCAACCGATCCCCGAGCATAAGCCATCCGACCGGGTCCGTAGTCTATCCGACCAGCCGAGTATATATACTATCAGTAAAAGATGAGAGTAATTACAAAGATGTAAAGAAAATAGTAAAGAAATTGATGCAAATATGATGATATAGAAGTAGGATTCAGTTTTGAAAGTGAGAAAGGATTGCAAGGATAAATAATCCAAATTACAAAAAAACAAATAAAAAATTACACATTTATTATGATATAAACACCAGTACGTCTTGTAAAGCGTTGAAGATCAGATCCTGATTTCATGCAAACGCTCGTTATCCATAATATTCAATGTTCAAGATCCTTATTTCATTCCAACTCCTTGGCTTTTGTTAATTCATTGTGCTATATATATAATTGATTGATTGTATGAGCTTATAGTACCCTCACCTTGATCGATGATTAAAATTAAAACGTAACGCATGGATGTTGATTGTGTGGCGGGCATGATGAAAGTCTCAGATGAGATCCCTCTGGCCAACTTCTTCAATAATGTGGGTGATAGTTTGTTAGTTGAAATCCTTGGTAGGCTCCCCAGCAGAGCAGCTATCCGGGTGAAATCGGTATGCAGGCGTTGGCGTTCTCTCATCTCTTCCGATTATTTTATGAGTTTTTTCCATCACCGTCGCCACGACCCATCCCTTCCGCCACTCGATGATCACGATTCCTTGTCCTATAGCATGCTAATCCAATTAGCATATTCTGATAATTTGGACTTGTGTTTGTCCCTGATTCGCTGCCGATACACCACCCACAGTGCCAAATTGCACGCCCACCACAGCCTTGATTTCAGTTTTCTTCCCTGTCGTCCCCAAACCAAAGTTGAATTGAAGGCTTCGTGTGATGACTTAGTTGTATGCTCTTTTAAAAACACATTTTTCTATGTGTGTAATCTGCTAACCAGGCAATGGGTTGCTCTTCCTCCTGCCCCCCATTTCATAGAGCAAGCCATTGGCCTCCTTTGCCTTCCTGTCCCCAAACCCTGCTCCATTAATAATTGCCACCGTCAATGCGTGCACCATAAAAAATTTATGGTGGTGCGAATTCATAGACACGACGAACTGGGTGTGCCCCAATCCAAGTTCAAAGTTCAGTTCTTTTCGTCTGAGGAAGGTGAATGGACAACACGCGTGGTTTCATCCCCACAGGCCTTGACTACTTTCACGTTTAACACCTGTTATGGTACTGTCTGGAATAAGTCTTACAACTATCTTGTTGCACACAAGGGGCTGCTGTATTGGCAGATTTGTTCTTCGGTTGTGGTGTTTGATCCTTTTAATTCCCCGCAAACGTTTTCTCATGTCATTGATCTGCCACTTGAGTCAGATTATCACCGCCCCAGCAGCATTGCAGTATGCCGAGATCGAGTTTGTGTACAGATATGGTTGCTCTCGCCTAAACATCATCGTGGTGAGAAAAGTTCAGTGGATATATGGGAACTTGAGGACTACGTGATGGGGAAGTGGAATTTGGTGCACAAGCATTGCAATGAGAATCTGAAGCCTGACCCAGAAGGAAACAATATTTGCGTGGAATATGTCCATCCTGATGGGAATGTTCTGTATCAGAGGAAGAATTGGACTGTATGGCTTTGGAACTTTGAATGTGGAGAACAGTACGAGTTAATTCACCGGACCCCTGGACATCAGCTATTTTCTGAAGGGAATATCCTTCAAATTGTTGACCAGTGGTGGCCAACACCAGTACCATCACTACCCGGCCCCCCTCTACATCTACATCTACATCACATGATTAAAAGTCTCTAATTCTGTTTCCACCCTTTTCTTTTCAGTTTATATTTTTTGACACAACATTATTATATTGCATTCTGTTTACTCCAATTTTTTTTATTTTATTTTTATTTTTTTTGGTAGGAAAGGTCCTTAGAAATTTTTGGTGGTCCCATTTGACCCTACCAAAAGTATAAGTGGAATCTTCAATTTAAAAGTAATACCTAAATATATGATTTTTATATACTTCAAATAAGTATGAATGTTGTAACACCAGCCGCAGAATCAAGGCTTGAGACATCGTACTTTTGCCCATCTTGCTCTAGCCATATTTGGTAGAGAATGAACAATAATTAATTAAAAAGAATAAAATGGAAAACACTTCCAAGGCATGAATTTGGTTCAATTTTTAGTCTTTTCCAAAGCAACATGCATGATATTTAAATACAAACTTTGAGATACAATAAGTGGCGTTTGGTTCAAGTTATATAAAATAACTAAGGTTATATTTGATTCCCAGGGAATGTAACATAACCTCCCGATGAAGTTTTTAGCTATTGGAAGGGAATGTGAGATACACCCCGATTTCTTAGGTAATCTCACATTCTCTTATCTTATTCCTAATATTGAGCTTTTGAAATTTTAATCAATTTCTTATCTTATTCCTAATATTGAGCTTTTGAAATTTTAATCAATTTATCTTATTTCCGTTGTCTTATTTACCTACTTCAATTTTAAACCAAACACAGGAATCTAACATCCCCAGTTATCTAACATTCCCTAAGGTAATCTAACATTCCGTGAACCAAACGTCCCTTAAAGTATACTAATTGAATTTGATTCCTTAACAATTTCAGTATACCAAATGTGTTATTAATGGCGGTTATTATGTCAATTAGCGGCGCGCTTATGTTTGTTCAATATATTATGTTTGTTCCATTAATTAATGGCGTTTATGTTTATTCAATATACTAATTAAATTTGATTGCATTCTTTTTACTCCATTATTATATTGTGTAGACTATTTAAACATTTTTGTTTTGGTGGCTCCGTTTGACCCTACCAAAAGTATAAGTGCAATCTTTAAAACTATATACAAGTTAAAAGTGGTGGTAATAATTGAATTTGATTGCCTTTCTCACCAAGCACAAAGAGTAACAATTCGCCTCTACTAAGGCTCAAACCCAATCCCTTCCATATGGGAGTGCATGTTGAATACCACTAAACCACAAGGTCTTGACTTTCAATACACTAATTGAATTTGATTGCATTCTTTTAACTCCGATCCATTATATTGTGTAGACCATTTAAACAATTTTTGTAGAAAAGGTCTTTAGAAATTTTTGGTAGGGAATGAACAATAATTAATTAAAAAGAATAAAATGGAAAACAGTTCAAGGAATGCATGGATTTGGTTCAATTTTAATCTTTTCCAAAGAAACATGCATGATATACATACATACATACATATATATATATATATATATATATAGGGTTGCACTCTCGTGCGTATTGTCGCTCAAGAGAGAATTGCGGACAAATCACAGCCGTCCACGTGTCCAGATCAACGAATCAGATGCAATTTTAAAAAAAAATGACGCGGTGGCATTTTCGTAAATAACTAGAACTTTGGTGCACCTAGTTTCACTTACAAGTGCACCTATTTTCGCACCTATTTTCACTTACAAGTGCACCTATTTTCGCACCTATTTTCACTTACAAGTGCGACTAATTTATCTTGTTAATATTCATGCACCTATTTTTGTAAATATTTTCACTTACAATTGCAAGTAATGTATCTTGTTAATATTCATGCACCTGGTGCAACCTAGGTGCACCTAATTATAACATTAGGTGCACCTTGTTATAACATTAGGTGCACCTAGTTATAACATTAGGCGCACCTAGTTATAACATTAGGTGCACTTAGTATTGATGCTCAGTGTACAATTCACTTGCACTTGTAATTCATTTTACTTGCATCTGCAATACATTTTACATGCACTTGTGCAAGTAATTTACTTTGTTAACATTCATGTACCTGGGTGCAACATATGTGCACCTAGTTATAACGGCCAGTACGCACTCGAACGCGATCCTATATATATATGATCGCGTTTTGGCCGCCCAAGAGAGAACTGCGGACAAATCACAACGCGCCACGTGTCCGGAATGTAGTTGCACATAACATTATAACTAGGTGCACGTAAAGTTATAACTAGGTGCACATAGGTGCACCCAGATGCATAAATGTTAACAACGTAAATTACTTGCACCTGTAAGTGAAAATAGGTGAACACGTGCAAGTAAAATGTATTACAAGTGCAAGTAAATTGTACAATGAGCATCAATACTAAGTACACCTAATGTTATAACTAGGTGCGCATAGGTTGCACCCAGGTGCACGAATGTTAACAAAGTAAATTACTTGCACAAGTGCAAGAAAAATGTACTGCAGATGCAAGTAAAAATGAATTACAGGTGCAAGTCTGCAGATGCAAGTAAAATGAATTACAGGTGCAAGTGAATTGTACACTGAGCATCAAAACTAAGTGCACTTAATATTATAACTAGGTGCACCTAATGTTATAACTAGGTGCACCTAATGTTATAATTAGGTGCACCTAGGTTGTACCAGGTGCATGAATATTAACAAGGTAAATTACTTGCATTTGTAAGTGAAAATATTTGCGAAAATAAGTGCATGAATATTAATAAGGTAAATTATCGCACTTGTAAGTCAAAATAGGTGCGAAAATAGGTGCACTTTTAAGTGAAACTAGGTGCACCAACGTTCCAGTTATTTATGAAAATGTCACCGCGTCATGTTTTAAAAATTGCATCTGATTCGTTGATCTGGACACGTGGACGGCTGTGATTTGTCTGTAGTTCTCTCCTGAGCGAGAGTACGCACGAGAGTGCAACCCTATATATAGGGATGTCAATCTGGCCCGAACCCGATGGGCTAGCCCGAAACCGACAGGGCTATAGCCCGAATGGGTTAGCCCGATAAAAAAATTATAGCCCGATGAGCCCGAAATCGATTAGCCCGATGGCCCGATAGGGCTAGCCCGATAGACCGAACAATTAAAAAATTAAAAAATATTTTGTATTATAAAAGTGATGTGAAATATAACATACTTGGAATTTATAGGTGAGTTCATCTTTAGTATTACTTTTTTTATCACTAGGTACATTTTTAAATAAAATTTTAATGAATATATAAATATAAATATAAATATATATTACATATAATTAATAAATATATATATATATATATATATATATTATAAATAATATATATATATAATATATATATATATATATATATATATATATATATATATATATATATATAAATTATATATATATATAAATACAAACTGGAAATTCATTCCAGTGAACTCACTGGAATGAATTTCCAAGTTTGGATTTATATATATATATAATTTATATATATATATATATATATATATATATATATATATATATTATATTTATTAAAATTTTATTTAAAGATGTACCTAGTGATAAAAAAATACTAAAGATGAACTCACCTATAAATTGTTAATTTGTTATGTTGGTATTTAATATTTAGATATTAGATTTTGGATTTGAGTTATGTGATGTTTCATGCATAGTTATTACGACGCCCCGTTAAGTCGCGACACCTCTTGACCGTCTTGTCGCTTAAGAAAATGTTAAAATTTGGGGGTCTTAAACCGAACCGAACACCGAACCAAATTAAATTCGAACCGAAATCGAACCGTTGCAATTGCATTTGTTTAATTTTAATGTGCTCAATGCTCATCCGGTTGACCCGTTCTAACGAATCCGGATCCGGTTGACGACTTGACCCGTTTTATCGAATGTAAGTATTCATTTTCGATTTTAGTTCAAATAGTGTAACCCGCCCGATAAGCCCGAAAACCCGAAGGTTAGGGTTAGGGCTAACCCGAATCCGAGATTAAAATAATAATTAACCGGCAACCCGAATCCGATAAGCCCGACAACCCGACAGGGCTAGCCCGAAACCGATAGGGTTGGCCCGATTGACATCCCTACCTATATATATATATATGTAGGATGGCGTTCAGGTGCATACGGGCCGCCTAGAAAAGAACTGCGGACGAATCGCACCGCGCCACATGTCCAGGATGTAGTTGCATTTGACGTTATAACTAGGTGCACGTAATGTTATAACTAGATGCACCCAGGTGCATCAAGGTAAATTACTTGCACTTTTAAGTAAAAATAGGTGCATACGTGCAAGTAAAATGTATTACAAGTGCAAGTAAAATGTACACTGACCATCAATACTAAGTACACCTAATGTTATAACTAGGTGCACCTAATGTTATAACTAGGTGCACCCAGGTTGCACACAGGTGCATGAATGTTAACAAAGTAAATTACTTGCACAAGTGCAAGTAAAATGTATTGCAGATGCAAGTAAAATGTATTACAGGTGCAAGTGAATTGTACACTGAGCATCAATACTAAGTGTACCTAATGTTATAACTAGGTGCACCTAGGTTGCACCCAGGTGCATGAATATTAACAAGGTAAATTACTTGCACCAAAGTTCCAATTATTTAAGAAAATGCAACAGCGTCGTTTTTTAAAATTGCATCTGATTCGTTGATCTGAACACGTGGACGGCTGTGATGCGTTCTCATTTCGTTCTTGGGCTATGTGTGTGTGTGTGTGTGTGTGTGTGTATATATATATATATATATATATATATATATGTTGGTCCCGATGTGGCGGGGAAAGTCTATGTAACAAGCATAAAGCAAGTATAAAGCAAATAACCAATTTAAAGTTCACATTGGAAAATAGCTACAGTAAAGTGCTATAATCAAATCACGTAAAAGTGAAGAGCTTTTCTACATGAAACACGTTAAAGACTCTTGAAATAGCTCAAATAATAAGTGGGAACTATCAAACCTAGATGAATATTCTAAGTAGTGAATTGTTGGGTTCGAAATATCTTAGCAAATACAAATAGGATGAGGATGAGGATGAGAACTGAATATTGTATTGATTCAATTGAACAATTACAATGATGAGGAATAGGAGATATATATACAAGGGGAGTCTCAGGTAGAGTAGAATAGCTAGTCCTAACGTGACTCAAACTCAGAGAGTCCTAATACTCCCCCTCAAGCGCAGGGTAAACTACTAACCTGAAGCTTGTCCCTAAGAAAAGAAAATCTAGGACTAGGCAAAGCTTTTGTAAAGATATCAGCTAATTGATCTTTTGTGGAAATAAAGTTAACCTGAATATCTCCATTGGCAACCCTATCTCTAACAAAGTGATAGTCAATCTCCACGTGCTTAGTTCTTGCATGAAAAATTGGATTCGCACACATATAAGTAGCACCAAAATTGTCACACCATAATTTGGGAGTAGGGATGCCATCAATTTTGATCTCACGCAGCAAGGATATGATCCATATTACCTCAGCACAAACATCAGCCAAGGCTTTATACTCAGCTTCCGTGGATGATCTTGCAACTGTCTTCTATTTCTTGCACACCCAAGAGATAAGATTGGTGCCAAGAAACACTACATACCCACTAGTAGATTTACGGTCCTCAGGACAACCAGCCCAGTCAGAATCAGAGAAAGCATGAAGCTCTCTAGAATTTGACTGAGTTATACGCAAGCCGAATGACAGGGTGCCTTTGACATACCTGAGCACTCGTTTTAGCTGCTCCCAGTGAGACAATGTTGGAGCATGCATATGTTGACACAATTGATTGACCGCAAATGATAAGTCTGGCCGTGTAATTGTGAGATACTGGAGAGCACCAACCAAACACTTGTATTTCGTTGGATCTTCATATGAATCTGAATTAAGCAATGGAGTTTTCGATGCAGAAATAGGAGTTGCGAGAGGTTTACAATCAGTCATTCCATCCCGTTTCAAGATGTCTGACATGTACCGCTGCTGAGAAAGAATAACACCATTGCTAGTTTTGACTAGCTCAATTCCAAGAAAGAAACCAGGTTCACCAAGATCTCTAATTTTGAAAGCAGTAGACAGTTTAGAGAGTAAATCAGACACTAGTAGCTCATCAGTCCCCATTACCAAAATGTCATCAACATATACTAAAAGATACACACATGCAGAACCACGAGAGTAATAGAATAATGGCACATCAGTCTTTGAAGCTATAAACCCAATAGAGAGTAAAAAAGTATGCAGCCGATTAAACTAAGCTCGTGGAGCATGCTTTAAGCCATATAAGGAACGCTTCAACAGACAAATGTGATCAGGCAATTGAGCATCAGCATACCCGGGTGGTTGACGCATATAAACAGTCTCAGCCAAATCACCATTCAAAAATGCATTGTGTACGTCAAGCTGCCTAACCACCCAACCTGAGGAAATAGCCAAACTCAAAAGCAATCTGACTGTAGTGGGTTTCACAACCGGACTAAAGGTGTCAAAAAAGTCCTGACTAGGAACTTGATTAAGCCCTTTCGCCACAAGTCTCACCTTATGCCTCTCTATTGAACCATCAGCTTTACGTTTAGTACGAAAAACCTACTTACACCCAATCACATTCATACCTGGGCGAGGAGGAACTAGAACCCAAGTCTGATTGTGCAAAAGCGCATTGAACTCCAGATCCATTGCCTCTCGCCATTCAGAAAATTTAACTACCTGAGTGTAGCAAGTGGGCTCGGTAGGACAGGCCTGAGCAGAGAGAGCCAAAAGTGGAGCCACAGACCGACTCCTCGTAGCCATTGCATGGGAGCGAAAAGTCGGACGTGTGGACTTGCCACGGGATCGTCCTCTTTGACGAGTAGGAGCAGCAGTGGTGGTGACAGGAGAATCAGCCTGAGCAGAATCAGCAAGAGAAGATGGCAATACCTGTAAAACCGATTCAGCCCACGGCTTCTGAACAGAGGGAGGAGATGGCACAGCAACCCTACTAACAAAGGGAAACACATTCTCGTCAAAGTGTACATGTCTGCAGATATAAATCTTATTAGTCGTTAAGTCCATGCATCTGTACCCCTAAAAGACTCAGGATAACCTAAGAAGACACAAGGAGATGACCGATATGACATTTTGCGACGATTATAAGGACACAAGTGAGGATAACAAAGACAACCAAACACACGAAGAAAAGAGTATGAGGGAGAAGATTTATGCAACAATATATGAGGACTGGAATTCTGCAAAACACTAGATGGCATTCTATTAATCAAGTAAACAGCAGTTTCAAAAGCAAAGTCCCAAAAACGAGATGGAACAGACGCACGAGCCATAAGAGTAAGACCAGTTTCGACAATATGCTTGTGCTTCCTCTCAACACGACCATTCTGTTCATGAGTGTAGGCATAGGATTGTCTATGATTAATCCCTAACTGAAGAAGAACAATATGTAACTTTTTGTATTCAGCTCCTAAGTCAGACTTAATAGCCTTAATTTTGCGATTAAATGACCGTTCAACTAAGGCACGAAACTTGTCAAAAATGGCATACAAGTCAGACTTCAATTTCATAGGATAATACCACGTGTAACGAGAATGGTCATCAACAAAAAGAACAAAATAACGATAACCAGAAGAAGACAAAACAAGAGCTGGTCCCCAAATATCAGTATAAATCAAATCAAGAATATTCGAACTAACAGAGTCTACACGTGGCAAAGGGAAACGAGCAGACTTGCCTAATTGACACGCAGAACACAAAGAAGAAGTACAACGATTATTGCGACTAGAACCACTAACAGAACAAAAAGGAAGAATACGATCTAAGACTCGTTGATGAGGATGTCCCAAACGATCATGCCATATGGAAGAGGAAGCACAGGACGAGATAAACGCACGGGGACTGTTTTTCGGAATGGGCAGCGTGTAGAGACCACCGCAACTATTACCGCGAAGAAGAATTGCCTTGGTTGCTATATCCTTCACAACAAAAAAGGATGGATGAAACTCAAAAAAGACTTTATTATCTTTTGCAAAGCGTTGCACAGATAAAAGAGAGGAAGACAAACCAGGAACATGTAAAATATCAGACATCCTAAATACTTTAGACGGGGTAGAAAAAGAAGCATGACCAGTATGACTAATAAGCAAACCTGTACCATCACCAACTCGAAGAGCATCACCACCAGTATACTCTTCAGATGTAGAGAGCACAGCAATATCAGGGGTCACGTGATTTGTCGCCCCAGTGTCTGGAATCCAAAGATGCGAGTCAGACACAAGATTCGGCGCATCCTCAGCATATGTTAAATGAGCTTGGAGTCCACGGCCAATTAAAGAAAAGCAGGCTGGTGCAAGATGGCCATAATTGCCACATAATTGGCATTGAGGCTGCCAATTACCACCACGTCGCCCACGTGACCTGCCACCACCATGCGAGCCACGTCCACGCTGCACACCACCACCCTGCTGCTGCTGCTGGTCGGCGAAAGCAGCACCGCCACGCGACGGAGTCCCACCGCGACGATTCGATCCGCCTCGCCAAGACCGCGACCGACCTCCACTACCACGCTGGCCAACAAAAGCCGCAGCTGCAGGGGCTAGAACACCGCCATAGCTATCACCGGTAGCGAACTCATGCGAGCCAAGGAGATCGGCGAGTTCGGGAAGATGCACCGGCTGACCTCGAACATTCAAAGAGGCTACGACAGAGTGATATTCTAGACGTAAACCCCTGAAAATATACATATTTTGATCCTCCAAAGGAACCGCACAGCCAGCAAGAGCTAGATCTTCCACCATAACTTGCGCACGAGCAATGTAGTCGACGGCGAAGGCATCACCTTGGCGTATTATTTGCAGCTGTCCAAGAATATGCATAATCCGAGCTTGACTGGAAGAGGCGAGAGCCTGCTCAAGCGCCAACTAGAGATCACGCGACGTAGTGCAACCAATTGCGAGGTACATGACTTCCGACGAAAGTGAAGAGATTAACATGCTAAGGACCGCCTGATCTTGGCGCACCCATGGAGCATGTAGCGGGTTGGGTAGAGCAGCAGCAGCGGAGGAGCCTTCAAAAACGGGAAGAAAACGATTAGGGCAAGAGTTCGTGCCATCAACGAAACCCATGATGTCGTGCCCACGAAGAAACGGAATAACCTGCGTCCTCCAAAACAAGAAATTCTTGTTCGTTAGCTAAATGCTAACATAGTGATACGCAGCAGACAGAGAAGCGGCTGCTGAAGAAACCGCAGAAGAAATAGCTATATCAGAAACGGTCCGTTCGGAAGAATTAACAGAGCCGTCAGCCATTGGAAAATAAACCTAGGCTAGCTGATACCAGATGAGAACTGAATATTGTATTGATTCAATTGAACAATTACAATGATGAGGAATAGGAGATATATATACAAGGGGAGTCTCAGGTAGAGTAGAATAGCTAGTCCTAACGTGACTCAAACTCAGAGAGTCCTAATAATGAGGATGAGTATGAATTATGCTTGCATGCAATTGTGATGACACATGATTCTAGATGTTCAGATAATAAATATGACAAAGCAATTAATGCATGTGATGATTAGATAAGCATGCACGAAAATATGTAAGCAAGTACTCCGTAAATAAATAGACAGAGATTTATAGTGGTTTAGAAGTTGTGTAATCCTCATAGTCCACTCCTCTCCTTTCACTCCAAGGAGGGATTTCACTATCTTCAATCACCTAGATACAATAGTGAACTAGTGCCCTTCTAGCACTTCTACAATTCCGAGTGTCTTGCACAAAGCTACACTCAATCCCGAGCGCCTCGCATAACGCTACATTCCCCGAGTATCTCGTACAAAGCTATACTCCTACACCATCCAAGTGTCTTGAAACTAGCTTGTAGCCACCTTTCCTTGACTTTGTTTATCTTCTGATAATGTGAACAATTGAATTGTTCCTAATTCATAAGTCAAGTTGCTCTGAATTATTTCAGCCCGGTGATTCTGGCTTGAGCATAATTTAATGCCATCGAAAAGCACTTTGACTTTCCTCAATTTGATTCTTCCTCCAAGTAGCAAGAATATTGGCTTTCTTTGATTTCTTCTTCAGGAGTCATCCTCTTGCTATATTAGAAAAATATTATTTTCCCCTTTTAGAATTATCTTCATGTTGGCAGTTGACCTCCATGAGAATATTTATGAAAATAGGTGATCCTATTTTCATTGATCGATTACACCGTAGTCAACCTCATTTTCATAACAAATGATGAGTTGGCCTCTTCCCTTCATATCATGAAGTCGGCCTCTATCTTCTAATGTATCCACACGGTAATCCTCTTCCTTTTGTAATAGAAGGCTAGTCTCTTCCTCAATAAATGGTAAGTTAGCCTCTTCTTCTTTTGAATATATACGGTTAGCCTCTTCACCATACTCCATGCAATCATCCTTTTTAAATTGATTTTCTCTTCAATTAAATATGCATGGTCATCCTCTAAATGGAGTCAGCTTCTTTGACTTCAACATGATAAATCATCCTCACCTTAATTAAATTAAGGTTGGTCACGCCACTGTGATTCCAATAGGTCATTCTCATCTTCAAATAATTTCTTGCTTGAGTTAGTATCTCCTTGCC
The DNA here is from genome assembly GCF_003576645.1 of Ipomoea triloba. Classification (NCBI taxonomy): domain Eukaryota; kingdom Viridiplantae; phylum Streptophyta; class Magnoliopsida; order Solanales; family Convolvulaceae; genus Ipomoea; species Ipomoea triloba. The sequence continues at coordinate 6,612,893 of NC_044929.1, forward strand.
TTAGCTTCATCTTGAAATTGATTTATGAGAGAACCCATTCTTTGTTGACTCTTTGATTTTGACTTTTAATTGCAACATCTTCACCTTGAATTAAATTACTTCTTCTAAAGAATTAATTCATGAAAATCGAACCAAATGTTGTCACGTTCAAGGATGTTCACGAGACTTGACCAATTTTCAAATTCTTCTCAATTTGTAAAGTGGAAGCGAACGATTTACAAGTATAAATTAAATTTATACTCTTGCAATTTCCAGACAATTGACTAGGCTTGTACTTATGCATAAATACTATACTAGACTCAAAATAAAATTGGGGGTCTATAATTACATTTTTTGTTCATAAAAACAATTACAATATATTTCTAACAATTTCTTCTTTTTTGATGATACGAAAACCTATACCCGAACATTTTGGCTTATTCCAATCAAAAATTGATTTTTCATTTTTCTCATTTTATTTTGACTAGTCAACGTGATGAGTTTAACAAATACTTTGGACCTACATGCTTTATATTTAGACACGTACAAAAGTTTGTAATTTTGAGGTTTTGATTTCAATTTTAATCTTTTCTTAATCTTTGCAACTATGAATGTGGAGAGATGGATCAACAGTACGAGTTAATTCTCTGGATCCGTGTATCCTTCAAATTGTTAACCAGTGGTGGCCAACACCAGTACCATCACTACCCGCCTTTACATCTACATGACACGATTAAAAGTACGTTACGTTGTTGCTCTAATTCTGTTTCCACCCTTTTCTTTTCAGTCTATATTTTTTGATACAACATGGGGGGTGTTTGGTTATTGGCTTATAAGCCAAATTTTAGCTTATTTGACCAAGTTTAGATTTTTGACCAATCAATAAGTTATTTTGAAGTGTTTGGTAAATGGCTTATTGGTCTTAGCTTATTGGGCCAATAAGCTGAAAATTGAAAAGCTAATGAATGTAGCTTTTTGTATCAGCTGGTTGAAAACAATGGGTATATTGAATATTTTATCCTTTAAAATCAATGGGATTTACTTTTAAATGGGTGGTGTGTTTGTTATTCTATAATAATAATAATAATAATAATATCCTTAAATGTCATTTTACATTCAATCAGCTACTAATAAACAGTTAATTTACCAAACAGTTTTTTATAACCAGCTAATACAACCAGCTGGTCAAACCAGTTAACGCAATCAGTCATCAACTACTAGCTAAACCAACCAGCTATCATCTATAAGTTATCGGCCGTTTGCCAAACACCCCATTATTATATTGCATTCTTTTTACTCCATTATATTGTGTAGGCCATCTAAACAATTTTTGTAGGAAAGGTCGTTGGAAATTTTTGGTAGGGAATGGACAATAATTAATTAAAAAGAATAAAATGGAAAACACTTCTAAGACATGCATGAATTTGGTTCAATTTTTAATCTTTTCCAAAGCAACATGCATGATATATATATAGTTAGATACAAACTTTGAGATACAATGAAGGTATAATAATTGAATTTGATTCCTTAGCAAATTCTATCAAAATAATGAATGTTATACGACTGTTTGATTTTATTTTGAAGCATTGCAGACACTTCAATAAGAACAAAGCAAGGTGGAAGTTAAGGCAGTTGGGATGATGCATGGATACTATGATCGAGTTCGAGAGAATTAACCAGAAATTTCATACGGTACTAAAAAATGAGTCACATTTAGAGAAATTGTGTTAGTAACATGGGTCTCATATTAGAAACCTAAGATTAGAAAATAAGGGAAAACTTGGCCACAGTATTTGTGTGTGAAGCACATTGTCCTAAAAGTCCATGAATTTCCCTACTAAGCAACAAGAATGATGGAACAAGAATTTTTGAGATACAATCAGGGTTGCTTTTCTGAAAAATTTACAAGATAGTAACTTGAGATTTTTTTTTTTCCTTAAACGCTGCAATAGCTTAGTCAAGAACCGTGTACTCTGCATATGTTGGCAATTGATGGAAATTCTATTATATATCCATAATCAAAGATTCCCTTCTTTGTCTTCTAAAAGGCGAGAGTAATGAAGGAGGGTACATGGAGTTTTTGTAACTTCCATAATAATTATTCTTATAATGAATGCAATAATTTAAATTTTGTTATAAATAATATTTGTGGCCATTATTAAAGGCATTGTAAAGGTGGTAACTCATATAACGGTCATCATTAATGTTGGTGTTTATTACTAGTATCAGTGGCGGATCTAGCATGGGTATCAGTGGCGGATCTAGCATGGGGCAGCTGCCCCCACTCACCCCATATATAGTCCTTGTATGTATATATGTATATATATTACAGATTTTAGATCTAGTAGTATATGAAAACAGATAAATATGTACAATTGGTTAATTGGACGAGTTGGTAAGGGTTTTATTTTGCTACGAAATGTCAAGGATTCGAATCCCCTTCATAACGCTTTTTATTTCAACATATCTTGAAGGCTTTTTTAATTTTCTTTTTATTTCAACACAATCTTTAATGCTTTATATATATATATTTAAAAAATTAATAATGAGATGTGTAATTTATAATGTGTTTTCTATTTGAATTATTTTATCAAATTAATCTTGTTTCATATTTTGTTATGAATATTTGAGTTAATTTCATTTTTGGTCCTAGATTTATAGGTGGCATTCCATTTTTAGACCTGTTTTTTCAAAATATCCACTTTTGGTCCTAGTATTATTGTGGCATGACCATTTTTGGTCCTCCGTCAAGAAAATCATTGAAATGTCGTTAAATACAATGACATTTTGATCTTTTTTATGCAAAGTAGGTTGACCCGCTATATTTTTTATGTTTATTTTTTCAAACAAAATCAAAATTGAAGACTGAAATGCTCTTATATTTGACGAAATTTAAACTGTTTTGTTGATGGAGGACCAAAAATGGTCATGCCACAATAATACTAGGATCAAAAGTGGATGTTTTGAAAAAAAAAAGGACTAAAAGTGGAATGCCACCTATAAATCTAGGACCAAAAATGAAATTAACTCTAAATATTTTTATAAAGTTATGATGTGTTTTATTTTTAGCCTATATCCAAAAATCACATCTAGGTTGCAATTTTTAATATTTTAGTATTAACTATTAAAGTACTAAATAATTTATAATTATTAGTCTTAAAAAAATTAAAAATTTTAAATAATTTTCTTTTTAAAAAAAAATACATAAGCACTAATTAATTGCCACCTAAGCGTATGAGGAGCGCTTAGCAATTTTTTTCAACCATGTGTTACGCCCCTACTAGAAAGAATTTTTAGATCCGCCACTGACTAGTATTATATATATATTGTATTCCTATGATGTAATGTTGAGCATCAGTGAATAAGAATGCTCTCCCTTCTCCTTGTCTCTATTCTCTCTATTAGATTAGTTTGTTCATAACTCTTGCAATTCACTTCTCTCTCAACAAAAAAAAAAAAAAAAAAAAAAAANAAAAAAAAAAAAAAAAAAAAAAAAAAACTCTACAATTCACCATTGCTAATGGCCAACGGGCACAACAAATACATTCTAACACGTTATTAGCACGCTCCCATGGTGAACGGTATTTTACAATTGTCTACATTCTTTTATGATTCACCATATATGCAGAATATGAATATTGAATATTTTTTCTAATACTATTGCGATTTTTTTGTTAAGGCATATATGTTCCTATTTTATGCATATTTCTCTATATACCGAAGATATAGATGGACAGATATTTTGTGAAATATTTTTTTCTTCCAATATATGATGTTTAAGCAGAAATGCAATATCCTGTACATTCCCAATAAAATGTACAAGAATAATCCTTTTCAGAAAAAACATGCTTAAAACGACTTCCAGTCAACAATTGATATTTTCTGTCTATCATGAGGATATTTATGTGCTGTTGATATATCTTTCTCAATAGTTTGATAGACGACAATAGCAGTGTAATTAGTGATTAAGGATCTAAGGGGGGTGTATTCAATCATGACTTTCATAGACTTTTAAAGATTTTTATCAACTTTAAAAGTTTGGTGGTATTCAATTTAGACTTTTAAATACTCTTTAAAAGTCTACCGGTATTCTATTCAGACTTTTATAGAATCTTTAAAAGTCTACTGGTATTCAAAAAGTCATTAACTTTTATAGACTCTGTCCGAACAGAATTTCTGTAGACTTTTTCTTCATTAATATAAATAGATGAAATCCAACCCTCCAACCCCAAACTTTTCAAAATTCTCTACAAACTTTTTTTTTCTCAAGAATAACCAGACAAACTTTTCATCAATTTTACGGTACGTTTCAAACCTTTCAAGATCACCTCCATTGTGAAGGGTGTGAAAATCACCTTAAATCCGCCTAGGCTCGCCAAGATTCTTAAATTGCCCTTGGGTGGTGTGTCCCAGTATGATAGGAATTATTGGATTGAGATTGAGACCGTGAGGTATCGTGATTACCTGCGTTATATGTTAGGACGTGTGGATGGCATCACCATGGATGCTAGATGGAGAGCAAAGAATCTTAGCCATGATTGTGAGCGAGAGTTTGTTGCCTAGTAAGAATAAGAGTAAGGTGGTGGGTGGTTTGGAGTGTACCTTTGTTTATTTCCTGAAGAATAGAATGAAGTTCAGCTTGCCAAATCTCATGATCGGTCATATGGAGTTCTGTAAGATGGCCAAGCATCGCAACCTGCCCTATGGGATGATTATGAGTTGGATGTTTCAGAATAAGAAAGTGTGTGTGACTAGGGAGCTAGCTAAACAACCGGTGCGTGGAATTTTCAATGCTCCGAATCTCAGGCATTATGTGTTGTTTCAGATAGATGGAAATGGGTACATTAGTTCCCATGAGCTGTGTAGGATGCCGTCTGATGAGAGGAGGGTGTTCATCGACCGATACCATATCCCCTACAAGAAGATCAAGGCCCTAGTTGAAACCGAGCAAGAAGAAGAGCAAGAGGAAAGCAAGGAGGAAGAGGAAGAAGAAGGGGCAAGTAGTACTGAAGAGGAGCCAAAGGATGAGATTGACCTGGAGAATCAGAGGAAGGAGCAGCAAGATCCCATTCCTCCTGCGTAGCCAGTAGATCCTGTGCTTCTGCAGATTCAGGAGATGCAGCGTGTCGTGGAATTGAGATTCTCGTCTTTGGACCTAAGGGTTGACCGTGGATTTCGGAGGTTGGGTCTCATCTAGTCCAAGTTAGGGATAGAGTTTCCAGGCGAGTTTTTAGCAACCAGCTCGTTCGATGTCCCTGACAGTTCGTCTTGAGGCAGTGTTCCAGGTTAGCTATGTAGAATTTAGATAATTAATTGCTTTGTGTTTTATGATTATAGGGTCTTAAGTACATAGTGCCACTATAGCCTAAGTTTGGGAGGGTAGTCATAAGCAAGGCCTCGAATTGAAATACTATACCGTAACCCCGTCAGCAGAATTACCTTCCTTGTTTTTTGATAGACGCCAAAAGTACCTAACTTTTTGGGACTAATTAAGAAAGGTTATTGCCAAGCAAATGTGTTAAAGGACTCAATCTATGGTATTTTTACGTTAATGTGCTAATAATTGTAAAAGTGATTTGCTTGGTATGCTTTAAAGGATTTTCACAGGTTTGAAGACTTAGATTAACCAAGGAAGAGATGTACGACGGAAGAGGAACAAACCCGACCTTGGTGCACACAAAGACCAATCCCGAGCAGCAAATGAAACGAAGACAAGGGAATTTCCTCGTTCACGCCCCCATTCACGCGTGTATCATGCGTGAACGAATTCCAGTAGGTCTCCACGCATGCCTACACGCGTGAAGGCTGCGTGACCTTACACCAGAATCCTGCGCGAAGTTTAATATAAAAGGAACATTTCAGCTTGGAAAGGAGGACTTTGGATAATTATTACTTCTCATTTTTAGATTAGGGTTAGATAGGACTTGGAGGAGGAATGAGAGGATTCTTGGATTGCTATTGTTTACAACTCATTTTGGGTATACTCTTCCTTTACTATTATTGATTTCTCTTTGAACTCTCTCTTGAATCTTTTCTTCTTTTAAATTCCTTTGCTTTCTCTATTGCTTTTGTGATTACATCTTGATCTTAAAAAGCTATGATGTTTATGAGGCCTATGAAGGGCTAGATTTTAGGATGAGGGCTAGGATGGATGGAGATTTTGTATTCATGATTTGAAATGTTTGTATGAGATTTGATTTCCTTTGATTTGTTGAAATTGTGTGTATGTTTATGATTGTTCTTGTTGGATCGAGGGCCCCGATCCCTTCAAGGGTTTAGGATCACCCATTTGACGAGATATCGCAATTGGGTGAGATCCCACTACTCACATCTCCCGCCCTCAATCTGAGAAGATGAGGTCCGGAGTAGGGATGGTAATTCAACCCGCCCCTGACGGGGAAAACCGATCCCCGCCCCGACGGGGGCGGGTTCGGGGAATTATTTCGGGGAACGGGGGCGGGGATGGGGAGAAATTCCTAATCCCCGCGGGGAACGGGGACGGGGACGGGGAGGGTATTCCCCGCCCCGACCCCGATCCCCGCTCCCCGCCCCGTCCCCGATTCCCCGTATATTATTATATTATATTATATATTATATATTATTTATATACAAAGTATATAAGAAATTAAAGTTAAAATCCTAGAAGTTCATTTGTTTTGTTATGTACTTATATTTGGACTTTGGACTTTGAAGGAGTTTGAAACAATTTAAAGTGTTTGGTCATTTTATGATTATGTGTTTTTGTTTGAAAGTTTGAAACTTTGGATATTCATAGTAATTTTAGAGTTTGGATATTTTAATTTTATTGATTTATGTATGTTAAATTTGAACTTTGTTTAAGGATTCAATGCTTAGTTTCTTTTTTATAATATTAGTTTTTTTTTTAATTTACATAATTCAAAAAAATCACCGCGGGGATTCCCCGTCCCCGAAAAATCCCCGCCGGGGAACGGGGCGGGGACGGGGAATGGGGAGGGATTTCGGGGACGGGGACGGGGACCCCATTCCCCGCCCCGCCCCGCCCCGTTGACATCCCTAGTCCGGAGGGAACTCGTAGGCAAGGTGTTTGATAAAATTCCCTAACCGACTGAGGATTGGGAGCTTGAGTGTGACGCCACTCAGGAATGTGTTCCGAGCTCCTTCAATCAAATCAAAAGGGAAAACCAAGCCTCTCTTGTAGAAATGAAGCAAACTCCATTAGATTCTAGCCTCATCCGTTCTTTCTTTCTTAGTAATTCCTTAGTTTACCCAACTTTGCACTCATGATACTATGTTTTACTCAACTCTATTTCTTTTCCTTTGCGTTGCCTAAACAATGATGGGTAGGAAGCTTGTACTCTCCAATTTGTCATCCTCGAGAGATCGACACTCGGGGAGTTTAGACTCTTCGTTTTAACATATACATTCCACATTCAACTCACCCTTAACCACCACGTTTCAAAATGGCACCTTTGCCGGGGAGGCATACGGTGTAGTTTAAAGTTTTACTACCTTGAATTGTTTAGACAACTTGTTTGATTTATTTTCTTTTTTCTTTTGTTCTAATTTTCCTACACTTCCACACCTATCCACACATACCACTTGAGCTAATTTGCGAAAGGAGCTACCTCTTGTACTCCGATTCTTTGTTTGAATATTTGCTTGTAGGTCCTCTTTTATAAGGCCATGGATCCACCTCCACCTGACGGAAGAGCCTACTACAATCATCCAACCTATGAAAGAGATCCCTACAATCCACCACCTCATCAACCTTATCTACCCCCACAATACTATCATCATTACCCATTTTCTTACCCACCCAGAGATAAGATACGAGGTGAGCCATCTCGCTAGGATATGGGGCAACCATTGCACCATCTTCCAAAAAGCATGGAGATCCATGTGAAGTCAGTTGTCCCAAAAGAAATCCTGGGAGATGAGAAAACTGAGAGGAGGTGAGCCGCCCTGCTTGGATTCGGGCACCCATTGCACTGTCTTCGAAAAAGCATGGAGATCCATGTGAAGTCGGGTTGTTCGAAAGAATAGCCGAGGGGGTTGAGAAAAAAAAAAGCGATCGCCCAAGCGTTTAGATAGTATGCTTGCTTGAGGACAAGCAAGGTTTAAGTGTGGAAACTTTGATAAGCACCAAGAATAGTCAAGTTTAGGGTCAAATATATGATAGAATTGTGAAGTTTTGCCACCCATTTACAACAATTTCGTGCATTAAGACTCGGATGTGATAAAAAAATCTCTAACTTAACTTTAGAGCATGTTTTGAAGTCAATTCCATAGAATGGAAAGGGATTCAAGGCCAAAACAGAGCATTAAGCGAAGAAGCAACCGGGCAGGGTCCATTCACGCATGCATCACGCGTGTAGGAGGTGTGGAAATATTATTTTATTGTTTTAATTTTTTTAATGTACAATATTTTGGGCGGGAAATAGGATTTCGTTTTGGAGGATTTTGTTTATATATATATATATATATATATATATATATATATATATATATATATA
>NC_044929.1:6621391-6654716 GCF_003576645.1 Ipomoea triloba
TATATATATATATATATATATATAGATTATAACAATGTATAATCCTATGCATAACAATGTTTTGATGTTATAGGATTTCGTGTTTTAATATTATTGTACTTTTAATATTATTTATTGTTTTAATTGTTTTAATGTACAATATTTTGGGCGGGAAATAGGATTTCGTTTTGGAAGATTTTGTTTATATATATATATATATATATATATATATATATAATATATATATATATATATATATATATTTTATAGATATATAAAGTACAATGTATAATCCTAATGCATAACAATGTTTTGATGTTATAGGATTTCGTGTTTTAATATTATTGTACTTTTAATATTATTTTATTGTTTTAATTGTTTTAATGTACAATATTTTGGGCGGGAATAGGATTTCGTTTTGGAGGATTTTGTTTATATATATATATATATATATATATATATATAATATATATATATATAATATATATATATATATATATATATAATAGATTATAAATAGATACAATGTATAATCTATGCATAACAATGTTTTGATGTTATAGGATTTCGTGTTTTAATATTATTGTACTTTTAATATTATTTTATTGTTTTAATTGTTTTAATGTACAATATTTTGGGCGGGAATAGGATTTCGTTTTGGAGGATTTTGTTTATATATATATATATATATATATATATATATAATAATATATATATAATATATATATATATATATATATATATATATATATATATATATATATATATATATATATATATATATATATAGATTATAACAATGTACTAATCCTGATGCATAACAATGTTTTGATGTTATAGGATTTCGTGTTTTAATATTATTGTACTTTTAATATTATTTTATTGTTTTAATTGTTTTAATGTACAATATTTTGGGCGGGAAATAGGATTTCGTTTTGGAGGATTTTGTTTATATATATATATAGATTATAACAATGTACTAATCCTAATGCATAACAATGTTTTGATGTTATAGGATTTCGTGTTTTAATATTATTGTACTTTTAATATTATTTTATTGTTTTAATTGTTTTAATGTACAATATTTTGGACGGGAAATAGGATTTCGTTTTGGAAGATTTTGTTTATATATATATATATATATATATATATATATATATATATAGTTATATAGATATATAGATATAGATTATAACAATGTACTAATCTTAATGCATAACAATGTTTTGATGTTATAGGATTTCGTGTTTTAATATTATTGTACTTTTAATATTATTTTATTGTTTTAATTGTTTTAATGTACAATATTTTGGGCGGGAAATAGGATTTCGTTTTGGAGGATTTTGTTTATATATATATATATATATATATATATATATATATATATATATATTATAACAATTATAAAATGTACTAATCCTAATCCACAACAATGTTTTTATGTTATAGGATTTTGTGTTTTAATATATATTATTGTACTTTTAATAATATTTTATTGTTTTAATTTTTTTAATGTACAATATTTTGGGCGGGAAATAGGATTTCGTTTTGGAGGATTTTGTTTATATATATATATATATATATATATATATATATATATATATATAGATTATAGATTATAGATTATGTTGCAAAGAAATATATATACTGTTTTATTACGACTTGTCATTTTAATTTAGAATTGTATTACGAATAGAAAGTATGGATGAATATATTGTATTAGGAATTGTATTACCATATTTTAATGTACCATTGTAGTATGAATAATAATTATATTATTACTAGTTTTATACGCGTATTGGTTAATGCCCAATGTTTATATTTAAATAAATATTTGAAAGTATATCAATGCAAGATTGTATAAGAGAAGTTTATAGAAATGAGGTTCGAACCTAAGACATTTCTTATAGAAATTAATTGGTAAGTTAAAAGTTAACGGAAGGTTAACGGAGAAGAGAATATTTAACGGAAAACTTAACGGATAATCATAAAAGTAAGGTTAAATTAGGTAATCTATATTAATAATATTAATCTGAATTATCTTAACCATCTATTTGATTAAATAATTCATCTGAACCATCCATTTGATTAAATAATTTGACCGCCATTTTTTCTACCCATTTTAGGCTTAACTTTCTTTGGCTCTTATTAGTATAGTAGATATTTTACAATATTACGCAAACCTTAATAGTATAAGAGTGTTTATGGGGGGCATGGTTGCAAAAATCGCGCCTAGGCGCTAGGCTGCGCCCGGCCGCATCGAGGAAGGCCGAAATCGGCCTCCTCCGCGGCCGGGAGCCTAGGCGGCCGGCAGGCTGGCTTTATTTTATTTTATTTTATTTTATTTTATTGCAAATCTTAAACATTTTAGCTATTAATGTTATAATGCATTAACTAATACTCTAATGATCTAATAAGTAATAACTAATAATTAATAACTTAATAAAATAAAAAGTACTACCCAATAACTAAATTAAACTAATAAGTAATGCACTAATAATTAATAAATAATAACTTAATGAGTGTTAACTATTTAACTATTCAAGTGTAAAGACTTACAATATTAAACACTTTACAATTATTAACACTTAAAATATTTATTAAATTAAAAAAAAAAAAAAACTAGGCGAGCTAGGCGCCTAGCGATTTTTTCAACCTTGATGGCGGGAAGTTAAAATGGATGATTTTTTTCTTATTAATAGTATAGATTACTTTGTAAGGAAGTATATGTACTATTTTATTACAATTAGTAATTTTAATCTAGAATTGTATTATGAATAAGAAAGTATGAAAACAATATATTTTATTAGGAATTGTATTACTATACTTTAATGTATAATTGTAGTACAAATAGAAATTGTATTACCATATTTTACAATATTACGCAAACTTTAACAGGGCGTTTGGTTAGATGGAAGGAATTTAGTGGGAAAAGAATTGCAACTCCATGGGAAAATAATAATGCGGGAATAAAGTGGAGTTTAAATTCCAGTGTTTGGTTTGCAAGAATAAAATTACTAGGAATTTCAATTCTAATGTTTGGTTACATGAAAATTGAGAGAGAGCAAGCAGTATAAAGTCCAAAATGCCATTGTTGTTGTTGTTGTAGTTGTTGTTGTTGTTGTTGTTGTTATTATTATTATTATTATTATTATTATTTATAATTGACAAATTAATTCACAAATTGTTAGAGTTGTTGCATATAAAGAATGAACATTTTGAAGAGTTATGCATATAAAGAATTTAAAGAAAACTAAAGTTGATGTATATAAATAACGCATATAAAGAATGTAAATTTTGAATAGTTGTTGCATATAAAGATTTAAACTAAATGAACATACACAAAGGGAAATCGAAGAATAATACACACTATAATTTAGAAGAGAATGACATGTATCAATTTTAGGTTAAAAAAATGGAGGGGTAATTTTGTCTTAGGACTATCCTTTTTTCTTCCTAAAATCCATGGAATTAAAATCCCATGGGGGGCCATGGGATTCTAATTCCATGAAAATGATGGAATTGCAATCCATGGAATTGTAATTCCCTCCAACCAAACGGAGGAATTTTGTTGCATTTGGAATATAATTAGGTGGAATTAAGTGGCCAGGACTGGAATTGTAATTCTCTCCAACCAAACGCCCTGTTACAATAGTATATAAGAGTGTTTTGGGCGGGAAGTTAAATGGAGGATTTTGTTTTTATTAATAGTATAGATGTCGGTTAGTTTATACAATTGACGTACAATATTTTTTAAAGTTATAAATTTATTTAATATTTTAATGACGATTTTATTAAAGGAAACGTGATATGTCCGGTGTTATATGTTATTTTTCAAGCAGTGCAATGATCCTATCAATGTATTATTAATGATAATGGCCCTGTTTGGTAAATAATCAGCCTATCAGCCAATTTTGGCTCATTTGATCACTATTAGTTGTTTGGTTAATAAGCTTTTTGTAACTTTAAAATACTAAAATTCAAAAGGCTACTCAAAGCAGCCTTTTCAATTAGCTTTTTGAGAAAAAAAAAATTATACCAAACAGCTATCAGCTAACAGCCAATCTATCAAACAACTTTTTGCAATCAGCTAATGTTATTAACAAATCATACCTTTTAACTCAAACAGCCAACCCAATCAGCCAACAGCCACTTACCAAACAGGGCCAATGTGTATGAAAAAATCGACAATACTAACTAACTTAAATCAAATTATTTAAGAATATTAGTTAATTATTACAATTATCCAAACATATATTTTGTATTTTGTATGAAACTTTTACGTATGGATCTATATTGGGCCTTGCATTACGCGCATCGCGCGTACCTCGCTAGTAAATATATGTAGCTGAGATGAGAATTTTGAGATATAGATTTTATCCAATGTAATCACTGTGGCGCAGTTGGAAAGATAAATTTGTGAAAATTGCTTCCTAGATTTTACTCCTTTTTGCTTGAAATATTTTTGAGCAGGGATTTGATTCTATGGATTGATGAGAGCGCGGTATAGGAGATCTTGTAATAGCTATCCCTTGGATTTGTTTTTAGACAAATGTTAAGATTTGGACTTATTAAATTTTATATTCTTTTAAGATACTATGTTTGGATATTTCGGTTCAACCTAGCATCTAGTTACAGTTAGTTTAAATGTGACGGTTTAATCCTCGTAGTCGTTAAAGATTTTATTTATTTTGCAAGTTGGAATATTGCTAGTTTCTAAATAAAATCATTTCTTATTTTGGGAAGTTCTAGTTATAGGAGTTTCTATTTTTTAGTAATACTATTTATAGTAAATTTCGGGAATTGAATTTTGATGGTTTGAAGAGTTTGATAACTTACGGTTTGGAAGAATTTCATGCAATTGACTATTTATTTATTTGGAATTATTTGGCGATTTGATTGATCCTCAACTTCTGAATAAAAATATGACAATTGACTCTATTTGATGCTATATAATGGGTATGGTAAAGCTGTATTAAAAGTTGGAAATCTCAGCACAAAATTAAAATGTTTGTCCTTTGGATTATAGTTGTGGGGTCAGGTTCTAGGCACCAAAATTTATCACCATGTGCTAGTATATGAATTATGATATTATTTTTAACAAAACGAGATTGAGTTGGCCAATCAATATTGTAATGTCAAATGGCCGAATTGATTTGCTATGGATTTGGAGTGCTTTGACAAACATTATTCCATGGAACATGGTCCATATATTTGTGTAAACTATGAATAAAAATTATATTTTTAATATATTAAAAATACATTATTTGAAAGTACATAATTTTTAATATATGATTAAATAATATATATTCAGTGCACAAATAATGTATTTTTAGTATATTAAGAAAGTATATTGTATTTATGGTCCACACAATAATTGTTGGGTTGGAATTTGGACCCAAGTGATTTAAATAAAAGAGTTTTGGGTGCTTAAATTTTGTGCATGGGCTTATCAAGGTGGTGATCTTGATGGACTGTAGATTTGAAATGGAGGAATTGAACCTGCATCATATTCTGGACTGCCTGGGTCGACTGGAATTTGGAATTGCATTTAATTAGCCAGATAGGATTAATAAATTTTACATTTAAAAAAGGAAAAAGGTGCAAATAGGCTCCTAAACATTTCGCGAAAAGTCAATTAGGCTCATAAAAAGGGTCATATACGTAGCCCATAAATTACAAAACAATGAAAAGTATGAAGAAAACGAAAATAAAACTTTCAACTTCAGAGCCGGTGAAGCGTCGATGGTGGTGGACGCTGGTGGGGAGACGAGGGTGGTGGACGCTGGTGGATAGACGGTGGTGGTGGACGCTGGTAGAGTGATAAGGAAGTTTTTCACGCGTCCATCAAGTATCAAATTATAGTATATGGTTTAGATATCGTTCCACTGGAGATGACTTTTGTAATGTTAGGAATTGATGCTATGTGGAGTTAAGCACAAGCTAAAACTACTCTTTTAGAAATTAGGCCTATCGATAATGAGTTGGTGGATATGGTTTAGCAAATAACAAATTAGACAAGTAAAACAAGAGAGCGGGACTTGGTTGGTACAAGCTAAGATGCCAATTATTCTTCTAAGGATTAGGGGATTAAAACAAAGCATATGATAAGTGATATGCACAAAAGTGTCCAAATACTACTCTCGTAGCTATTTGGACTTGCGACCTCACCTTGAACTCCACTCTCGTGGCAATTCAACCCAAAGTTGCCCCAAACAAGAACACAAAGCATAAATTCTCCTTAATACCCGAAATACTCTCGTATTGGGCATCAAGTGTGTGAATGTGTCGCTAGTATACAAGCTCTACTCTCGTAGCAACAAACACACTCCAAATCATGCATATAATAGGGGTCCAACAATTATATACAATTTCACAACAAAACCAATTCACACAACTAACCCTAGAACACCCAAATAATCCCCCTTATACAATTCAACTCATATAGGAATCAATAGAAAGAAATTAAACCAAATCATAGTCCCAAATGGCTTAGCTACTCATAATATAACAATAGATGCAAAATATTAAAGAAGTAATTGAAAGCATAAATGGAAATCAAAGGAAAGAGATGGGTAAGAAAAACTTCTCTATTGAGCATTTGAATCCAATATTTGTTATGTTCTTGATGCTTGGAAGTGAAGAGAAACTAGTAATCTACCATCTATATCTATCTATCTATCTATCTATCTATCTATATATATATAAAGAGACAAGTTTTTGGTAAATAAAAAAATTTTCGTTTTCCCACCCAATTAAAACGCAGCCGTTTTGTTAATTTTTTTTGGGGAATTCGATTGCATTAAATACATTGTCATACATCAGGCTTTGCAGTATGAATGCATTTATCGTCAAAACTTGGGAAATCGAGAATCAAGAAAAAGATTATAGAAGTCTTTCACTCTCACCGGGAATTCAAAACTATTTAATATACATATAGAACTCTTTCACTCTAAGACATCTATTACACACTATATATTACAGGTTAACTATCATTCTCCAAATTTCTGCTTTGCATTTTTGCTTTCGACCATGGGAATGCACTACCTCGCCAATAATTTATCTACCTTCAAGAGCAAAGAGGTTCCTTCCACGGAAAGGCTCTTCTGAAATTAAGAGCAAAGAGGTAGTCTTCCACGAAAAGGTAAGCTTTTTTTTTTTTTTTTTTATCATTAATCTTCATTAATCTGCAAAAATGTAGAAATTTTGATTAGTTTTTATTCTACAAGAGATAAGAACGTAAATCTATATTTCAAATGGTAACTTTTCATATTAACAGGGCACTGTCATATACCAAAAGATATTGTACCCAAATACATTAAAAGTTCATGTCCAGATTTATAGAACAGAAGGGAGACATCTTACAGGATTTAATGATTTGCTTTCTATTCTTATTTTGCCTCGCCGGAGAGGAAGCTTGCCCAGGGAGAACGTCAAGAACCTACTCCACAGTCGTTGCCAGAGCACATAGGAAAGGTATACACTTCTATTTGTAGTTTCTGGTGTTTTTAAAACAAGTTTGTGTTGACTCTTCATCTCAGATCCTATTCATTTTGAAGCTAAGCAAAGCAAAGATAGATCCAGGTAATTTTCATGGCCCTTAATTTTATTTTTTTTTTGGGGCTGCCTTCCAATATGGGAAAAACATTAACTTATTTATGGGATTAAAAAAAGAAGAAAAAGGAATACATATAAAGATTGCATTTACAAGCACGAATCATCAAAGGTTTTCAGTTGCAAGCAAGCAAGTCAAATAGAAGTGTTTTTTTGATCAATGATAATGGTTAATAGATACATAACAATGTTTTTTTTTTCCAAACCTACATGTATATAGTTATGTATGATCATTGAGTAGGGGGACTTACAGAGATGTGTTGAGATCATTGAGTAGGCTTTTAGAATCTTTAAAGAAGGGAGTCTAAACTTCAGCTACAAAAGTAGGGTTGCTTTCATCCTTGAGTCTGACTGAACTGAAAGTCCTTATAAATTGATTAATGGAAGGCCTTCTCGGCTCATTGACTTTTTGCTAGAAGACTCAAGGTATTCTTTTCTACTCTAATTTAAATATCTTTCTGTAATATTAAATAGTGGGATAGGGAAGTGGCAGAGCTGGTTGGTGTGTCAGCAGAAAATCTACTTAAGAAATATGGGGTGTTAAGTGTGGTTCTATTTTTTTTTCTTCTATTCAATTGAGACTTATATATACGGTTCTTAAAATGCTAGGAATATGAGGGTATTCCTCTTGAGTTGCTGCCTCTTACAAACAGGAAAATGCTCTTGAAGATTAAGATGAAGAAGCAGCAGGTTTATAGTCTGCAAGTCCCTGTGATGCTATAGCTAAATTTTGTGGTGATCTTGAGGGTGACGGTGTTGTTGGAGTTGGTTCACCATTAATGGGTGATGAGGGCAGTGTTATGAATACAGATGAGGTAGAACTCCACTTTTCTCTTCTTCTTTTTTTTTTACTTAAACTACACAGATAGTCATATTGAAGCTAAAATGGTCACTTTCTTTGTTTCTTTTTAGGATTTCTTTGCTGGGCATGATGTAGTCAATTTGGGGGATGATTATGAAGATGTAGTTGAGGTGAATGAGGGTCTGCCTGGAAATGGTGGAGATGATTTGGCTGATGTTCCGTTAAGGCAGGAATCTGAAAATGGTTTACAGAATGCTATACCACATTCTGTTAAGAGGTGTCTGTTGGAAGATTTCACTTGTGGTTCCTAAAAAGCGAAGGACTTTGGCCATCAAGGAAGAAGATGTTTAGTTTGTTTGTTTTTACTGGGTGTAAGGTTTCATGTGCTTATTCTACTACTATCTGTTCTAAATTACTCTAAAATCTGTGCCTAGGATATCTGCATTGTGCAGCTATTTAACTAGGCTATTTTGTATCTGGACTGATCCTATGTTATGCATATATGATATATTTTGCAATTCAGTGGAAGTTTACCTCTCAGTTCAACTACTTTGCTTTTCTCTTCCCCACATTGGCTCCTCATTGTTGTATGTCATTATTTGGTGTATAGAGTTCCTCAATTGCATCGCATTGTTGAAGTAGTCTACATTGAAAAAGAAAAAAGATTAAACTGAGAAAAGAAAAATATAGATACATTAGAGTTATCAAAAAATTTAACCAACTGTGGGATTCGACCGAACTTTCAATGTAAGATTCATTTTTAGCTGGCATGCAAATTTTAACTCTTTTCAAAGGCAAGTAGTATACTATTTAGACAAATAGTTATGAGTGCAATTATTTCTAAAGTATAAGCAGTGGGTTTGTCTACAATTAAAAAAGAATGAGAAGATTCAAAAGAGGACACATATGAGCTGAGAGAAGCAGAAGTAAAAACATAAATGCATCACATCTGCCTGAGGACAAAAGTCAAGAAACTTTTCTTATTTCAAGTAGAACAAATTAAAGAGGATGCCCAAAGCTGCTTTAGAAGGTTCAGTTTACATTAAAGAGAATACAATCTCTGGTGACCCACAAAAATGAAGATCGCAGAAATGGATCAGACAGTTAATGTCACAGGTATGGATCCACTCCAAATCACTCAGAATTATGAAATGTCTCATGATCATTAATAACATTTTTTTAATAGAATTGATATAAACAGCAACTTCAGATATATACTAAGGTATGCTAGCATTTTAGTCAAGTTACAGAATACTTGATTTCAAGTTACAGAACAACAATTAAAATATCAGAAATTTGTTTCTTTCCCAATAAAAGGGAATTGCTACCTAGCATAAGTCTAACAAGTAGTAATTATTTACAGAGGCTAATCAATGCTTTAATATGGTAATAAAATGGGATTCTCTAACATTGAGAAACAAATATTGCTCCATATTCACTTACAAATTTCATGACATATAAATTTGCTCATCTCCAAAAGCTAAATATTACATACACTGACATAGTAACGACACAGATTTGATTATTTAGGTAAATAAATCTAAAATTATTACAGTCAAATGCTTATCTTCCTTTCGTTGTTGTGTTTTTCTTTTTGGATTCGAAATCCTTGTGCGTTTTTTGCAAATACATATCCTGTCAATTTATCTACAAAATTGATTAAGAAATCTGTTAGGGTTTATCCGAAATTAGGTCAGATTACATAGATAGATTGTAAAAATGCAAAATAAACAATATGTTACCTGAGGGGTGGTATCTTTCATAATCTACGATTGAAGACGTACTCTATTTCTGCCGCGAACTGTTTGTTGTCGAAGCCTTGGATTCATCTGTGTAGTGGTTTTAATCGGTAGAAATGAACGAATCTCGGTGAATTTTAGTCAACTTTGCTTCAAGCGTAGGTTTGATTTGGTGTTTGGGTGAAAGAATTGGCATGGTTTCCATTTGTGGTCTGGGGCGAGGGTTTCAGACAGGAGAAGCGAAGGAGATGACGGGGAAGTAGGAAGGGTTGTCTGGGTTTGTCTGGGTGGGTTTGGGTTTTTATATTGGGACTTAATGGGTCGGGTATGGGTAATTCATATTGGGTTAGTTGTTTGGGCTTTCTATATTTATATATATGTAAATTGCTGAATTGGGCTGGTTTGGCCTGATTTAGTTAGTATAAATATATCTACATATATTATTAGAATAATTATTAATATATGCTATTATATTGGGTAAAGAAATTAGTATTATTAAATATTGAATTTATGAATCTAATTTTATATTGTATAGTTCAATTAATAATTTAATGAATTTAGTTTTAATAATAGATTCGTTGTGTAATTTTTAAAAAATCTTTCAACCATTGGCTTGCTAATTTTATTTATTTTTAGTAATGGAATTAGTGTTAGTAATATTTTTAAATTTAGTTTATATGCTCCTATAAAGATAATATCGTTTATTATTTTTAATAATAACTCATCTTAAACATGAATTTTTATTTTAATTATAGATATTTATGGTCATAATTTTATCATTGGAAATGAACATAATTATTAAATAACCAAAAACATATCAATAAATGAGCATCATATATATGTAATCTTATTATTGAATTGAAACTTAAAATAATAAACGACATATTTCTTTTTTTGTTTATTAATTTAATAACAATCATAAATTGTAACGATACAATGTAATATTTCTATTTCAGAATAATCAGTGTTTGTACACGGACAGTTATACGTAGCAGCATATAGAGTCAATAATTCTAAGGGACCCAAGTTTATGATTTGTAATGAGAGAGTACTGCTAAGTTGACTTGNCAAGTAGAACAAATTAAAGAGGATGCCCAAAGCTGCTTTAGAAGGTTCAGTTTACATTAAAGAGAATACAATCTCTGGTGACCCACAAAAATGAAGATCGCAGAAATGGATCAGACAGTTAATGTCACAGGTATGGATCCACTCCAAATCACTCAGAATTATGAAATGTCTCATGATCATTAATAACATTTTTTTAATAGAATTGATATAAACAGCAACTTCAGATATATACTAAGGTATGCTAGCATTTTAGTCAAGTTACAGAATACTTGATTTCAAGTTACAGAACAACAATTAAAATATCAGAAATTTGTTTCTTTCCCAATAAAAGGGAATTGCTACCTAGCATAAGTCTAACAAGTAGTAATTATTTACAGAGGCTAATCAATGCTTTAATATGGTAATAAAATGGGATTCTCTAACATTGAGAAACAAATATTGCTCCATATTCACTTACAAATTTCATGACATATAAATTTGCTCATCTCCAAAAGCTAAATATTACATACACTGACATAGTAACGACACAGATTTGATTATTTAGGTAAATAAATCTAAAATTATTACAGTCAAATGCTTATCTTCCTTTCGTTGTTGTGTTTTTCTTTTTGGATTCGAAATCCTTGTGCGTTTTTTGCAAATACATATCCTGTCAATTTATCTACAAAATTGATTAAGAAATCTGTTAGGGTTTATCCGAAATTAGGTCAGATTACATAGATAGATTGTAAAAATGCAAAATAAACAATATGTTACCTGAGGGGTGGTATCTTTCATAATCTACGATTGAAGACGTACTCTATTTCTGCCGCGAACTGTTTGTTGTCGAAGCCTTGGATTCATCTGTGTAGTGGTTTTAATCGGTAGAAATGAACGAATCTCGGTGAATTTTAGTCAACTTTGCTTCAAGCGTAGGTTTGATTTGGTGTTTGGGTGAAAGAATTGGCATGGTTTCCATTTGTGGTCTGGGGCGAGGGTTTCAGACAGGAGAAGCGAAGGAGATGACGGGGAAGTAGGAAGGGTTGTCTGGGTTTGTCTGGGTGGGTTTGGGTTTTTATATTGGGACTTAATGGGTCGGGTATGGGTAATTCATATTGGGTTAGTTGTTTGGGCTTTCTATATTTATATATATGTAAATTGCTGAATTGGGCTGGTTTGGCCTGATTTAGTTAGTATAAATATATCTACATATATTATTAGAATAATTATTAATATATGCTATTATATTGGGTAAAGAAATTAGTATTATTAAATATTGAATTTATGAATCTAATTTTATATTGTATAGTTCAATTAATAATTTAATGAATTTAGTTTTAATAATAGATTCGTTGTGTAATTTTTAAAAAATCTTTCAACCATTGGCTTGCTAATTTTATTTATTTTTAGTAATGGAATTAGTGTTAGTAATATTTTTAAATTTAGTTTATATGCTCCTATAAAGATAATATCGTTTATTATTTTTAATAATAACTCATCTTAAACATGAATTTTTATTTTAATTATAGATATTTATGGTCATAATTTTATCATTGGAAATGAACATAATTATTAAATAACCAAAAACATATCAATAAATGAGCATCATATATATGTAATCTTATTATTGAATTGAAACTTAAAATAATAAACGACATATTTCTTTTTTTGTTTATTAATTTAATAACAATCATAAATTGTAACGATACAATGTAATATTTCTATTTCAGAATAATCAGTGTTTGTACACGGACAGTTATACGTAGCAGCATATAGAGTCAATAATTCTAAGGGACCCAAGTTTATGATTTGTAATGAGAGAGTACTGCNGTAAATAAAATATTTTACTCATTTTATTTTAATGTTCTACTAACATTACTTATTAACAAATACAAATACATTCATATAATACAATTGACATCTATTCATAACAAAAATATAAAATTTAAGTCCGTGCATCGCACGGGGAAATTGCTAGTATTCTAAGCAAACCCTAGCTAAGAAGTGAAAAGAAAATGAAAGATATGTTTTTGGGTGGAAGAAATCCCCTTTTAAAGAGTAGGTGTGGCCACGCCCGTGGCCAAACCCATGGCCAGAAATGGTGAGCTTACTGCCCAGTGGCCACGGGTAGGCAGTGTGCACTCTACGCACATTGTCAGTCTTCTAGGCTATTTTTCACCCTTGAATCCTTTGAATTAGCGTTTGCGGTCTTCACGAAAGTTGTAGCCCTTCAAGTTAGCTTTCCAAGACTTAAAAATAACTTGATTTGGATAATCCTATGCGAAGATATGACCCAAAACCCGAGCAGTGGACGAGTGGTGCAAGAATTTCAACTTCTTGCTCTTTTGCTCCACTTTTGACTTTGTTTGTCCAAATGACCAAGAACATTGAAGGCACCAAATTTTGGCTCTCTAAGAGGTGTTTCTTCCATCTTCATAGCTTCTTATTGGCTCCCATTGACTCTACATGCCTCCGAAATACTCAAAAATTCATCAATTCATCTAAATTATCAAGAATTACACCTAAACACAAATGAATCAAATGTGGAACATTTTGCGTAAAATTATTAAAAAAAATGAAAAGGAAAATAAGCTTAAATGCAAGGTGAAACATGAACATTTTAGCATTTATCATGGAGCGACAGTGGTGTTGCAATTAGGAGACATGCGAAGCGATGAAGATCAGCATGAAAAGGTGTTGTCATGGTGTCGATTCTAATGTGCGATTAGGGCTCAGAGTATTATTTACTCATTTAGGGCTTTAATTTTTTTTTATTTTTTTTATTTATGCTTATGTGGCAAGTAGGAGGCATTATCGACTCTGACCGGATAAGTAATCGGGTAATTCGATCAAACGATTCAAAATCGAGGGTTCATGTATTCAATTGCACTTTTAAAAAGTTCGTGGCCTAATTGACTTTTTGAGAAATGTTTACGTTTTTCTCCCAAAAAAAAAAAAAAAGTTGGAGGAACCAAAGTACGAATTTGCACTGCGGTTTGCAAAGTACCATTTTGATGCCCTCTTCATCTGCTATTTATCTACTGCTAAGGTTGTGGAGAATCGCTATCTCTCAGATAGATTTTGATGTCGTCTATGTTCCATTTCATTTAAGATCCCCTAAATGGGTTCTACCGATGAGGAATAGAAGTCTGAAACCGACGCATCGCCCTGTCTCAAACTCTGCAATTGGCCAAGGAGACGGAAGGCAGGAGCACGAGTTGATGATCCCAGAGATTGCTCGATCGACAACCACAACAGGCGCGCCGTCGATCGTCCAAGGCATGGTCTCCTCCGACAGTGAGGAGATCAAAAGAGAGAGGATTGCCTGGTCTTGGCAAAGCCAGGCAGCAAGAACCTCTGGCGAAGCAGGCGACGCGACTCCACCAGCAGCAACTGCCGTCGGCGACGGGAGAAGAGGGCATTCCAGTGAACCGTCCACATACCCTAGTAGCCCTTGACCACAGAGAAAGGGGACCATTTGTGTACGTCAAAAAGGTAGTTACTGGAATTGAGTTTAATGGACACAAAATCTTGAATTCATTATTCCATTCAGAAACCAGGAGAGGGAGAGGTTACTGGACCAATAGATCTTGACAAGACAACTACTACTTTGGAACCTAATGGCGCCAGTGGTGGTGGTCTATATATTCCTGGGAAGGATCGTGTTGTTTTTAGACCTCCAGAGCTGAAATCACTTCTTGGTATGTCTTTTCTTCTGTTAATTTGTATGTGTTTAAAGTTTTTTTTTTTTGACTCAAGAAAGTCATTCTTTTTAGGATTTTATTTTAGTATTCTTGAAATCGGTTTATCTTCTACTTTATGCTTTCTTAAAAGTGTACTCTTATGTTTTATATGCATGTTATAAGATGTTTGGTCAAATGGTCACTTGACGATACCAAGTTTGGCTTTGTTATTGGGATTAGTTGGTGGTTCTTTACTATGCGTATATCCTACTTATTTGTTGTTTTTAGATGCAATCTTGGCAGCATGGAATTTTATTAAGTGAAGTGCAAAAAAGAGGAGGATCTACGATAGAGAATTCATTTAAAATTTCTGAATGAAAGAGTAGCTTCTGTTGTGTCAGCTATACATGAAATGAAAAGACTTCTAAAACAGGAATGAAAAAACAGCGGCTATGCCTCGTCCTCGTCCTCGGGTGTAATATCTATTGATATTATACTTCGTTCAACGAGTTTCCATTCGTCTTCCCCTATCTCCTCAACAGTCTCTGAATGAATGTCGGCAACACTTTCCCAAGACCCTGCACTAATCTCCTTAACACGGTGCAGAATGAATTTGTATCCATTAAAGTAGGATTCCAAATACACCCCAGTGTCAATAAAGGTATTATGGAGCACTCCTTCTATGTCCACCATAGAGGAGTGGCATGCCCTTATTAAATCACAAAATGTCTGCTTAGTATTGTCACAATATCTTTTCAATAAAAATGATGATCTCACCGTTTTATGAAGATTAAGTCTGATGGGGATATAACGCCCATCAGATTTCTCAACCATTTCAATCTTTGTCAGCTGTCCCCAAAAACCACTCCAACTCAGAATTAGGGGATTTAAACAAATGGGCATCTCTTCGGTTTCCCAGATGTATGCCGCAGTAAAATCTGGCCATGGCCAGACTATATTGGGATATCTCTTGGGTTCTTCCAAATTTTGAACCCAGAGCTTCTCGATAAAGTTGCCTTGGAACCTAGATTTCCAAGGGTCAAGTCTATATTTTCCTTTGTAAACCTGTTGGATCTTTTTAGCCAAGTTAATATAATGATCACTGCGGCATACAGTAATCTTTGACACAATTACCTCCTCATCCCCCTCTACAATTACCAATGGGACCTTTTTAAAATCTTTATTCCCTTCTTGGCCATGCTGATTCAAGTTTTCTTCTATATTAAAGTCCCCTAACTCCTCTGAAATCAATTCAGCTTCTAGGCTTGTTCTTCCTTGTCCTTCTTCCAAATTCCCTTCTTCTTCCAACTTCCTTGCTTCCTCTTAATTAAGAGGAACAACAACAATAAAGGCCATTAAAGGGGTATACCAATGTGACAATGCTTTCAGATTTAACATTGTCATATGCCACAAATTAAAAACCAAACTCATGAAACAACAATTTTCTAGTTTGATAGAACTAATTTATTTAGTTGCAGGTGATTAGTAGAAAACATACCAGTGTGTGATGTAGGCCCAGCCACCTGCTCCTCAATGCCTACCCAACTGTTTCAAGATAATTGGATGTTTTATTAGCCTTGTTAATCAAACCCGACATTAAAAAAAAATGACATCCCGATCTTATTTTAGCCTCGTTAACCAAACTCGAAATGAAAAATAATTAAAAATAAATACAAGATGCTAGAGAAGTTGAATAAACAAAAAGTTTAACAATCATTATTCTACTATTTAATACTTCAATCAACAAAAAGATATAGCAAAACAATCCAGCTTCAGGATTCAGCTTTGTCAGGTTGGAAAATTGGCTGGCACAAAACAGGTTTCTAGAACAGGAAGGGTGAAATAGCCAATAAGGCGAAGAGTGATGTCCCTTTGTGGAGTGGAAAAGTAAAATTAAAAAGCAGAACAAAAAAATCTGATTTAACAAAAGAGAGTGAAAAGTGAATATAATGTTTGCTAAATCAAGTTGGACCAATGACTTACTTTACTGTCACGATCTTGAACACCTAAGCAGTTCCAATGCAGTGAAGGACCACCACAGCATCTCCTACCTTACATAATCCTATTGCTTTGGCTTGTCGCAGGGAGAACATGATTGCCTCCTCTGTCAACTCTTCGTGGGATGCCCTTGCAGATCCTGCAAACAGGACTGGTGGAACTAGTCCCCTAAAAACAAGGCTATGCCTTGCTGGGTACTCCTCGCTACATGACCTGCCAAAGGAGTCGGTCTTGATCTCAGGGATAACGACTGACAATGTAGGCATTCTTGGCCTGTATTTGGCTACCAGCTTTGCAGTACTTCCTCCTCGGGTCAGAACAATTATTAGAGAGGCATTAGAAGAGTTAGCTGTTTGGACAGCAGAAGATGCAAGGATCTCTAGTGAGCTAATAGGAACTGGTGCGTCTGCCATCATTCTTTCGAACACATCTCCATAATCAATTGTGCTCTCTGCTTCTATGCAAATCTTGGCCATCGTACTCACTGCAAGATCTGGATAAGCCCCTTCAGCTGTTACACCACTAAGCATCACACAGTCTGTCCCATTAAAAACGGCATTGGCAACATCTTTTTCTTCTTGAGAAGTTGGCCTTGGAGACTTGATCATCGATTCCAACATCTTGGTTGCCGTGACAACAGGCTTCCCCTGGATGTTGCATTTGTAAATCATTTCTTTCTGAGGCACCATAAGTGCATCAGAGTTGGTAAGAATGTCATCAAAATTTGCTACACCTTGTTGGTTTTCAACCTAGAGTCAATATAAACATTTGTTAATGCAAGACTTATGTAAACAAAAATCAGAGCAAGAATGGAGAATTTCGATAAATAATACTCATGTAAATAAAAGGTGAACCTCATGATCAACAAGTGCATACTTCTGGTATGCTTATAGACTATTTAAGGCAATAATACAAAAACTTTGAAATTCCTCTATGATCAGGATAATCATTGAAAGAGTTGATGGAAGCAAACCTTTGACATAAGAATGATATTCTTTGCATGTGGACCCAGCAGCTTCCGGACTTCAACAAGATCTGAGCCCTTGCGAACAAAGGATAAGGCAATCATGTCAATTTGGTTAGGTACCCCCCATTTTAAGATGTCATCCTTATCTTTATCTGTCAAGGTTGGAAGATCCAGAACAACCACATTCTTTCTCTCACCAAGAACAGCAGTGTTCTCACATCGGCATCTCACAAGACCATTCATTTTATCGCATGACAAAACAGTAAAGGATATGGTGCCATCTGCACACTGTATAACACTCTGAGGCTTGACATCCTCAGCCAACTTTTTGTAGCTCATGCAGATCATATTCTCATCACCCTTGATGCTGTAATCAGTGGAGATAGTAATCTCTTGACCCTGTTCTAGTTGGATGGGCTTGTTGTCTTTCAAAAACCCTGTTCGAATTTCTAGACCCTACAACACAAAACAAACAGAACTCACAAATAAGGTTCAATGCTATATCCCCCCAGTTATAGAATTTACAAACAATGGGCATGCCTTAATCACTGTTCAGACACATTCAGATAATCATTTGATCAGATCAACATTTACATCATTTGAATTATGATCACACTTGACATACCCATAATAGCAGTTCTTTTTATAGAGTGTAAAGGATGGAATATTGAAATTAAGTATAGAATTATACAAAATCAATTTAAATCAATGGTAAGGCAATAAGCCTTAACCCCAAGCTAGTTGAGGTCAGCTAGATGAACTCTATTCTCTATCCAGTTCTCATAATGCTAAACCTGCCATGTGCCATTGAGCTATTACAGAATAACGTGTATCTTAAATTTCTGCTCACCTCTTTCTCTCCTCCTGGACTACCATGTTTATTACTCTTCTTACAAACAAAGAATCATTTATGTTGGCATCTACAACTCTATCCTTGAGTTGCAAAAGTTTGCACTCAGGAAAAACTGTGGAAAGCCACAATTGCCAGCAGAATAACAATAGAATTTGTTTTTGAGATAGGGATATAATCATCATCTTCAAGGGGCAGTCTATTGGAATGTTTACCATTAAAACAAATAATAACCGCTTAATTAAGTGATTTTCTCTCTAGGTAAAAGTTGAATACATTTTTCTCCATGAAGGAGCAAATATGTAGAAAAAGTGCAGATTGGCCGATCATTTTAAGAGCACTTAAATTTTATGTGAATAAGATAACTCATCTTTGGTAGAATTACCTAACCCCAAAAAAAAAATTATGTAAACTGGAAATCATAAGAAGCAATAAATAAGTATTAGATAATCCATAGCAGGTCAGTTAGCTCCGTATATATATTTTTTTAGTAGTTTCTGCTTTCAATCGAGTAATAAACTCGCGTAATAGGAAGAAACACATCTTCTCCTGTTCTTTCTCCCATAGGAAAAGAGTCAAAGCACAAAGTAATCAAAGTGCTCTAAATTCCAAAAAGCAGCTCCAAACCGATTAAACACCATACAAGTAAGAAATGAACCAAAGATCAAATCAATAACGGTATGGAACGATATGCTCAGCAAGTGGAACAAAAATCAAACACCTAACGCGCACAAATTAACAACCACCGATCCACCAACCAGAGTCAACACAGAGTAAACATACGTATGTATTATACCTTAGTGTCGAGCATGACGGCGCAAGGAATGCCCGTGTTCTCCCTACCCTGACGGAGATTGTCGAGGGTCTCCTGGTGGTACTCGTGAGATCCGTGGGAAAAGTTGAAGCGCGCCACGTTCATCCCGGCACGGAGCAGCTTCTCGACCATCGGCACCGACCGGGACGCCGGCCCCAGCGTGCAGACAATCTTGGTTAAGGGGCGCATCGCCGGACCGGCCGCACCGTCGTTCGCGCTCATCGTCGTCATTTCTCCCTCCGACCGATCGGCGACTGAGAGTTGAAAAACTAGCGAAGATTCTGTAGAAAGAGGGAGAGAAAGGAGGCGTGATGCTTGTCGAAGCTTTAGATTACCGCTGTGTATATATATATATATTGTTTTTAGTCCTCAACTATAATATATGTATCAATTTTGGTCCTTGACTATTAAAAATTTCAAATTAGGTGCATGACTATTCAATTTGTATCACTTTTGGTCCTTGACTATTAAAAATTTCAAATTAGGTGCATGACTATTCAATTTGTATCACATTTGGTCCTTGACTATTAACATTTTCAAATTAGGTGCATGACTATTTATTTTGTATCACATTTGGTCCTGCCGTTAAATTTTCAGACCAAATTTCCGGCGAAGTAAGCGGTGACCGACTAACTTAAAAATAAAAAATAATAATAAAAAAAAATAGAAAACGCCGGTCACCCCCGATGATTTCGCCGGAAAATTTAACGGCATGACCAAATGTGATACAAAATGAATAGTCATGCACCTAATTTGAAAATGTTAATAGTCAAGGACCAAAAGTGATACAAATTGAATAGTCATGCACCTAATTTGAAAATGTTAATAGTCAAGGACCAAAAGTGATACAAATTGAATAGTCATGGACCTAATTTGAAATTTTTAATAGTCAAGAACCAAAATTGATACATGTATTATAGTTGAGGGACTAAATATGATATTTTCTCTTCCCATTATATAGAAAGAAAAAAAAAATCTCCTAATTTTCTTTTTGTTTTATTTTATTTTTTTTCTGAAGAACAGTGGTCCATGGGAGTGAAAGACCGAAAGACCATTCATTACTCCTGCCTTCACCCCTTCGTGGAATCGTGGGACACAAGGCATTTCTCATTTCTATTTCTTCTTTTTTTGTTTCCTTACTATTATTACATAAACATTATTTTTACTCTTTAATTTACTTTTTGTGTTTTTTTTTAAAAGAAATTCATTAATCAAATCCTATCAAGCTTCAAACTATCAAAAATGATAGGAGGCGAAACATTGAACCAAACAATACATTCAGACAAGAAACAAAATGCTTTAACAAATACATAAGCAATGATGTTTGGTGGTTGCGCCTCTCTCTAGTTAAACAAGCTCTTGGATCTCTTAACAATGGTTAGAGGAGAAAAAGACGCATTTTAATTTGCCAAAGCTTTTTTCCTTAGGAAGAATGTCCATAAGTTGATAGAGTTGACATCCCTTACTTTCATCGCAAAGGCCCACTGGTGGTAGAATAACACTCATCGTGAATGTTGGAATAACTTGAATTATTGAATTATTACCGATTTTTTAGAGGAATATGTTGTTCCAACTATTTACTCTGGTGAAAATTTTATCTTTAACAAATCCCAAAATTTATCTATTCCTTCTTCTTATCAAGGAAGGGGACCAAGATATTTGCCACCTCCAATCCCTCTTTGAACAACCAGTATCTTTGTCATGCCCATTTGATCCTCCTCTTTAATATTGGTACTAAAAATTAGAGAAGATTTGTCAAAATTGATGGCTTGGCCGGCCAGAAGCCATAGCATGCTCAGTGAGAATGTCTCTAACCACATAACTTGCACATTAGTGTCTTGAAAAAAATCAGTAATAGTCATTAGCAAACAACAAATGAGAATTTGCATGAGCCCACTTAGCAATTTTGACCCATTGAATATTGACAATTCTTTTTTGTTCAAAAATCATTGCGCTAAGCC
Source organism: Ipomoea triloba (assembly GCF_003576645.1). Lineage (NCBI taxonomy): Eukaryota > Viridiplantae > Streptophyta > Magnoliopsida > Solanales > Convolvulaceae > Ipomoea > Ipomoea triloba. The sequence continues at coordinate 6,642,846 of NC_044929.1, forward strand.
TCTACGGAGCTATGATGAACATATACGAGGATAAAGGGTTTCCATGTCTCAACCTCCTTTTAGAGGAAAATAGGTCCGAGTTCTGCACCATTAGACAGAACCGGGAGCTCCACTGTAAGAATGCAACTCCAGACCATGGATACCCATTGCGTACAGAACCCCATCCTCAATAACACCTCTTCCAAATAACCCCATTCAATCTGATCGTAGGTTTTACTCATATCTAGCTTTAGGGCCCCGAAGCTAGCTTTCCCCTGTTGCTTCCTCTTCAAATAATAATTAACCTCGAAGGCTAGCATGATGTTTATCAGTAACTAAAACGATTCGAGATAAATGCACTTTGTGCTTCATATATGAGTTTGCTCAATAGGCTAGGGGTTTGAGACAGTTTGCAATAATCTTAGGCAAGATTTTATAAAGAACATTGCACAATGCGATTATCCGTAGTCAGTCACCATTTCAAGCTTGAATTTCTTAGGGATGAGGACCAAATGCATTCTATTAACTCCATTTGGCATAACCCTCTTTATTAATAAATTGATCACAAAAATAGACAACGTCAGGCCCCACCAAATCCTCATTCGTGAGACGGGTCGAATTTTCATAAGTATTACACTTTCCATTATAAGTTTTACAATTTTCGTTATAAGTAACTTTTTAACCTCTAGTATTACATTTTAATTTAAAAGTATTACAGTTTTCATCAAAAAAGTATCACATTTACCTCATAAGTATTACACTTTTCTCTTCATAAGTAACAATCAATCAATTTATCCCTGATTAGTATTACATTTTATCTCATAAGTAACTGTTCAACGCCTAGATGTTACATTTTGATTAAATATTATATTTTCTATCAAAAGTATTACATTTTTACTTATAGCAAACAACTTGGGGGTTTGGTTCCTCCTTGTGGTCATTTGCCGGCTAGGGTCACAAACCCCAACTGAGAACGTGCGGACAAATCCAAATCATTGATCTAGTAAATCTAATTGTTGAAAATAAATAAAAATCTGTTATGAAAATGACTCCGCTCATTTTTTACTTAATTTCTCATCCATCAAATCTTACAAATCAATGGTTTAAATTTGTCCACAAGTTCTCACTTGGGGAGTGGTTCTCATATAATTAGAAATATATATATATATATATATATATATATATATATATATATATATATATATATATATATATATATATATAAAGGCACCGATGCCGATAGCTTTTAAAAGTTTCTATCTAGAAACTGACAGCATCGATTAGAGACCATTGAAAGGGAAGAGAGAAGAGGAAAAAAGAGATAAAAAATGTTGACAACAAAAAAAATGAGTAAATACCCAAAATGGTCCCTCGACTATAGCATAATTTACAAATTGGTCCTCGACTTATGATTTTAACCAATAACATCCTTAACTTTCGATTTTTGACCCAATTTGGTCCTCCGTTAGTATGCCCGTTTGTTGACCGTGAGATCCGAGGATAGAGTAGTAATTTCACTCCTTTATGTTTTTGGCGACGAACCGGTTCATATGCGAAATCTGCAACAAGGGTTTCCAGAGGGACCAGAACCTGCAGCTTCACAGGAGAGGGCACAACCTGCCATGGAAGCTGAAGCAAAGGAACAACAAGGAGGTGATCAAGAAGAAGGTGTATATATGCCCGGAGAAGAGCTGCGTTCACCATGACCCGTCTCGAGCTCTCGGGGACCTCACTGGGATCAAGAAACACTTCAGTAGAAAGCATGGGGAGAAGAAATGGAGGTGTGATAAGTAGTGCTCCAAGAAGTATGCTGTCCAGTCTGATAGGAAAGACAACTTTATTACACATAGGGCGTTTTGTGATGCATTAGCGGAGGAGAGTGCGAGGTTTACTACTTCTGTCCCGAATCTCAACTTCCGTAACGAATTGCTGTCCGCCGGGAATCCCGGATTCGGATCTCACGTTTTCCGGCCGCCGCAGAACGAGCTGATGGTGGGTGTGGACGCGGCGGGGAATCATCATCAGCTCGGTCTCGATGGGCATAAGTCGCGGCTGCCGCTTTGGCTGGACGCCAATAACGCCAACGAGTTCGCAGGCAGCGGCAGCTTAGCTCACGAGCTCCTACAAATAGCGGCGCCGCCGACTAATATGCTGGGTTTGTCTTCGCAGAACCACTGGTTTCACGGCAGCGGCAGCGCGTCTTCGTCGTCGCTACCGCCGGTGATGAAGGAGGAGGACGACGGGAAGATAAGCTCCATGTTCTACGAAGCGGCGGCGGCGGGAACCGTGCCACCCTCCTATAATTAGCGAACAGGTGAAGTCCAATGGCGGGAAGCTTGTGAAATTACTACTCTGTCCTCAGATCTCACGGTCAACAAACGGGCATACAAACGGAGGACCAAATTGGGTCAAAAATCGAAAGTTAAGGATGTTATTGGTTAAAATCCGATGACCAATTTGTGAATTATGCTATAGTCGATGGCAATGTTGAAAAAGACGCTAGGCGCCCCCTAGGCGCCCAGGATTTAGTTTATATATATATATATATATATATATATATATATATATATATATATATATATATATATATATATATATATTAAGTGTTATTGTATTATGAAATATTATCAAATGTTTTATACTAAAGCACGCTAAGTTAGTCAAAGCCTCAAAGACACAGTCACACAGAATACATAGTACAGAGACACAGATCTGAAGTGGCGACCTCCATTCCCACCGGCGACCTCAAATGTTCTCCATTCCCATCGGCAACCTCCAGACACAGAGTACAGACTCTAGATCGGCGACCTCCAGGATCCAACCGACGAGTCCGACCATCGCGTCTCCAACTCACAACTCACAGATCTGAAGTAGAAGCTATGCCATCCAACCTCTACGCCGACGTCGATGTCTTCTCGGAAGCAGAAGCTACGCCATCCAAGCTCAAAACTCACAGATCTGAAATCTTAACATCTTGTCGCATACCTCTTTTGCCATCCATCTCCTTCTCCGTGGCTGTAGCTCCGTCCGGCGACCAACTTTCCATTTTCCTCTTTTCGGCGAGAAGAAGAAAAAAAAAAAAAAAAAGGGCGGGGTGAGACGGGGCGGCGGTCTAGGCGCCGCCTAGACCGCCTGGGCGGCCGCCTAGCCGGGGGGCCGCGGAGGAGGCCGATTCTGGCCTTCCTCGCGGCGGCCCCGAGCCGCCTAGCGCCTAGGCGCGATTTTTGCAACCTTGGTCGAGGGACCATTTTGGGTATTTACTCAAAAAAATTTTGCCAAAGACATTGTGGTCGACTGGCACCCGGTTGCGCCCCACATGGGAGGGGGTGCATTCGAGCCTCAGTGGAGGCATTATTGGCTAAAAACCAAAATAAAGGTTACGCGTCTTTTTGTAGACATTTTCTCCAGATGCAGGTCTTACAAAAATTTTATTTAAAAGAATAAAAACTCATTAAAAAAAAAAAGTAAAATCTCATCCCCATTAACAAAAAAAAAAAAAAAAAAAAAAAAACTCATCTCTCAAGTTTTTGTTCTGAAAAATTTTCTCCAAAAATCACAAATATGGTTGTTGTTTTGTGATTGAAAAACAAATTTCTAACCATTATTAAAATCAAGAAAAGTACTCATTGGTAGTATTAACCACCAGAAACGGTAATCATAAATTTTGGATTAAGTCAAAGATGATGACCGGCCGGTGCTTGTCAATAAATTTTTTATTATTCTTTTCTCTTTTAGTTCCATTAATGAATTACATTACTCCGTGCAAAGCATACACATGATCGAGTACATGACTCATTTACTTATATTATTATTATTATTATTATTATTTTGGTGTTAATTTACATTAACATAATCAATTGTTATCAATGTACTCATTACTTGTATTTACAAAGTATTATAAATGCACCGCCGGTGTATAGATGCTATACACCGGCGGTGAATGAGAAGGTGTCACATCATCTAAAAATAAATTAATATTGACCGGATCCTCTTTTGCAAAATACTTAAGACTTTATTTTATTAGGAAACTTTGTATTTCTTATTAACAAAATATATCACTTTCCTAAACATATTAATTACTTAACTATTATCTATCTAATTTCCTAAACATTTTTATTAGATACGTTCTATATATATATATATATATATATATATATATATATATATATATATATATATTAATCACACTCACGTCTCACGCACGCATATTATTAATTTTTGAAGCCATGCATCTATTAATCCTTTCAATTAACATGAATTATAGTGTGATGATGCAACATGGAACCAACCTTTCGTAACTATAAATAGGTCACACTCCTCTCATCATCCTTCATCATATCAACAATTAATCAAATACTGTGTAATACTCAAATTATATTTTAAAGCTTAATTAAAAGTTAGAATGTAATACTGCACACAACAATATCCAATAACGTAAAAAATTCAAATTTGCAAACTGGGACGATGAAACATAAAATGAGCCACATATCTTTATGTCTTCATTGTTCTCATCAAAATCAATTCTTTTCGTTTGTCTCAATTGGCAATTGTTGTCCATCTGTAATTAAATTCTACAATAAGAGATTAATGAGAATTATTATTATGAATATTAAGAAATATTTAAAAATAAAAAAATTTATATGGAATTATAAAATATGTTCATATTACATACCATATTTTTGTTTTTCAGTGTACAAGTACGTTTGGTGTGCCCTTTCTTTTTGCAAGTTGAACATGTAACTCCATTACTTTTAAGCTCTAAAGCTCCTTTCATTCTGATAGACCGAGGACGACCTTTTGTAGTCACACGAGGAGGATCACGCATTGCTACATTATTATTATCATCATCTTGATGACTTATCATGCTTGTCAAACGGCCAGTGCTACTAGTCATGTCATCATCAATTTTCAATGCATCTAACTTTTTGAATAAACATTGCAAGCCTTCTATCGTGGTGTCATAATGTTTTTCTGAACGTGAAGCCTTTTCCGAAAGTTCTAATGAGTGAACCATGATATTATTAAACAATGTTGTTGAACATATATTGTAACCACACATCTCTTTAGTAATGGAGTATTAATAAAGATTCTTACATAGAAAGAAGATTGATAGATTGGGTTCTTATAACAGTGGAATATATATTCTTACAAGATGTTGCAATTGTCTCTAATAGTGACTAAGGTTGTAATTAAATTTAGGAGTTTATTGGTTTAAATAGATTTAGGACTTTAGATAGATATAGGAAATTAGATGACTTTTGTTAATTAAAATTAAAAAAATTCTTAATTATAAATATAATAAATTAGAAAGTCTATGCAATATAATTTTCAATGGTTACGTTGTTGAGGCAATAAATATGCTCATGAAGTGTTATCATATAAATATACTAATTTAATTCAATAAAATTCCCAGCAACTATTTGTTATTAGGAAATTAGATGGCTATTTGTTATCATAATTGTTTAGGAAAGTATAGTCTTGCAGTGACTATTTGTTATTTCACGAGCAAGTAATTACTTTGCTAAACAAGCAATATACTTTCCTAAAATTACTAATTAATATGTTTAGCAAAGTATAGTATTTACGAAAACAATATACTTATTTATTTATTTATTTACTTTGCTAAACATATTACTTTCGTAAACAAGCATATATATATATATATATATATATAACGTATCTGATAAAAATGTTTAGGAAATTAGATAGATAATAAAAGTAATTAATATGTTTAGGAAAGTGATATATTTTGTTAATAAGAAATACAAAGTTTTCTAATAAATAAAGTCTTAAGTATTTTGCAAAAAAGGACCCGGTTAATATTAATTTATTTTTAGATGATGTGGCACCTTCTCATTCACCGCCGGTGTATAGCATCTATACACCGGCGGTGCATCAAATATTTATCCTTATAATTATATGTTTAATTTGATAATATTTATTGATTTGTAGTATACTAATTTGATTATTTTTATCAAAATAAAATAGTATTAGTATTATTATCGAAAACATTAATTAGGTTAGTAGTTTCATGCTTAAACCAAAATTTAAATCTCTAATGTCAAAGTCAACAATTAATGTGTTTTCCAATTAAACCAGCCAACTTCCTATTTAGTCAATAGTTTTGGCTGCAAATGCCATGGGCAAAAGCGGTAGAAAAGTGAATACTTGGAAAGATTATTCGTCAGCATATTCTCTAATTACTAGAAGTTTATGAATTGATATTTCTTTTTCTTTAAGTTTCAGAAAGCGTATTTTGTTAAAGATTGTGATAGCGACACCGAACGATCATAGGCATTTCAGCATTTGTTCCATCTCGCTGTTAAAGTCGTGTTTGGCACACAGACAGCGATTATTTTATTCTATTTCGTACACTACAAACTACATATTACCTTTGGTGCAAAAGTCGAAATTTCTCGCCCGAGAACATTCATCGGCACTAAAAGAATTGTGTAATAGTTAAATCACGGTGATGTGGTGTTATAGTGACTGTCAAAATTTAATCATGCGTCATTAGGTACAATTCGCCACTCAAGAACTAAGTAAGTTAGACTAACTGATCCCAACAAATTTTTTCCTTGCAAGATGACATGTCACATTAGAAAGTAATTTTTTTTAAATGATGACATGATTAACAAATTTGCTATTGCAGCAAGTTTGCTAATATGACAAAAGGCTGCAGCAGCCTTTGTACTTAATTTTATTTTTTATTATTTTATTTTTTATTTTTGTTTTTGATTTTTATTTATTTTGTTTTGATATGATGTGAAAGTGAGAAAGTATTACAGAAATAATGACAACTTTACTCATGAAGGCACACATATATATTGTTAGCGTGTATTTAGAAGAATGGGTGCTATTTAACTCTTAGTATATTTATATTAATATTCTATTAAAATCTTATTTTTAATAAATAAATTTATTACAAACTTAACGAAGAAAACAAAGACAAATGGAGGCATAAACCTACCCCCCAAAAAAAAAGAGCATAAACCTGCTACAAAACTACCTAACATTCTAAAAAAAAGATAATCTTTGTAGAAATTTGTATTTGATAATGAATACATTCCTCAAAAAATAATAATTCCAATTTTGTGATTTTTCAAAAGGGTTAAACCAAGACATTGCTATTTTGTCCAGTAAAGTCCAGTCTCCTAGTATCACATTTCAAACTTATTTAAAAAGGTTAAAAAATGTTTATACTAGCTCAAACACATTTATTCTCAACGTGGGACAAAGACTATTTGAAAGCCTTCCAAACTCTGTTTTTCTAACTTCATGAGTATGTTTGAGAATCAATTTGGCATTCACCAATTATCTGTTTTAAGTGTATAAATACTTGAAATTCATCCTCCTAGCTAGAAAAATTCAAATCAATTTTGACTTGACCAAAATCATAAACGAGCCTCACTCAAAATATTTTCTCAAATAATCACTTTAAATGTCATTTTTGTTCACTTTTCCATCAATCTTATCTGACATTCGACATCATCATTATACATATATTTAAATGAGGAATAATGTAAATTAACTTCCAAATGTCACGAGCTAATAATGTCAATATATTCCGACCAATCATCACGAACCTTAACCACAAAATGATTAAGAGAAGGATTTAAGAGAATAATATTATCAAAAGCAAATTGGAGAATAACATGTTCATTTTCATCACAATTTGGATGTGTCACACCATCCTGCCTAACTATTCTACTAAAAAGATGTTAATATTTGTTATTATTATTTTTTAATCATTTGATGCGATTTTAAAAGACATTTAGACAGATGCTCTTTTACTAAAAAGTAAAATCGCATATTTAAACTTCTTTTCTACTCTAATTGAACATAGATCGAAACATTATATTTTAATAATGTTTTAATTGTTACGATTACCATTTTCCTTCCACAAGTTTCATACAATAACAGTGTTTTTTTAAAAAGAAAATAATTATTACACTATATTTAAAGTTTTCTTTTTATAACCAAAAAAACTTACCGTCATTATTTAAAATAATTATTACACTATATTGGATCTCTTAACAATGGTTAGAGGAGAAAAAGACGCATTTTAATTTGCCAAAGCTTTTTTCCTTAGGAAGAATGTCCATAAGTTGATAGAGTTGACATCCCTTACTTTCATCGTATTCCTTTTCGCAGAACCTTATGAGATTCGCAAATATTTCTCCACACATAGATGTACTGCTCCCAATAGATGCTCCAAGAAACGAGGAATGAGGAAAATATTTTGCTTTAAATACATTTTCCATAAGCGATTCAATGTGTTGCATAAACTCCATGCCTGCTTTCCAACCATATCCACGGTGAATTCTCTGAGTTATCGAAAGCCTAGTCCCCTCCCCCCTCCCCTCTCTTTTGGTGAGCACATACGTTTCTAGGCTAACAAGCATATGCCTTTTCCTTCCTTCTCGTTACATCCTCACCAATAAGCATTCATCATATTCTCAATTTCATCGCAAAGGCTCACTGGTAGTAGAAAAACACTCATCGTGAACGCGGGAATAACTTGAATAATTCTTGACTTTAGGAGTACTTCTTTACCGATTTTTTAGAGGAATATGTTGTTCCAACTGTTTACTCTGCTAAAAATTTTATCTTTAACAAATCCCAAAATTCTCTATTCCTTCTTATCAAGGAAGGGAGACAAGATATTTGCCACCTCCAGTTCCTCTTTGAACAACCAGTATCTCTATCATGCCCGTTTGATCCACTTTTTTAATATTGGTACTAAAAATTAGAGAAGATTTGTCAAAATTAATGGTTTGACCAGAAGCCATATCATACTCAGTGAGAATGTCTCTAACCACATAACTTGCACATTTAGTGTCTTGGAAAAATAAGTAAGAGTCATTAGAAAACAACAAACAAGAATTTGAATGAGCCCAATTAGCAATTTTGACCCATTGAATATTGTCAATTCTTTTGTGTTAAAAAATCATTGCATTGAGCCTTACGAAGCTATGATGAACATACGTGAGATAAAGGGTCTCCATGTCTCAACCTCCTTTTAGAGGAAAATAGGTCTGGGTTTTGCACCATTAGACAGAATTGGGAGCTCCATTGTAGAAATGCAACTCCAGACCATAGATGCCCACTGTGTACAGAACCCTATCCTTAATAACACCTCTTTCAGTACAAAACCTCATGACATTTGTCACATCAAAAGCATCGTCAAAAGTTTGACACAATCGTCTTGGACTTATTCGGGGTTGTAAACAATTGGCGAAGGGGCTTAACTACCTTCAGTTTTCTCAGGTGCTGAGAGAAGGAAACAAATGCGTTAAATACTAGGCAAACTTGGGACAGACAATAGATTGAGGTACAACAATTGTGATTGAGTCTCCAGAGGACTTGTTGATGCTGGTATGGCCAACTCGAGAAGAATTAGATAATTTCCACTACTTTGGGTTGGTGAGGCGCGTGTACTGCACGATTTAGTAGCACCAACGCAATTAATATTTTTATTTTTTAAACTCGTGAACCCTACTAAGGCTATTGGCATCGCTACAATTTGCAGTGATACCAAACTGACATGGCAATTAAAAAAAATTATCACGTTCTATTCATCTACTTTCTCAACCTATTGAATTGAAGCACAAAGAGTCAACAACACCTCCCATAGGAGAGAGTCACTACATGTCATCTGAGCACAAGCTACTTGGTATTATAATATTATTATTAGTATTATTTTATTAATAAAAGAAATAATTTGTTACAAGGTGATGTGATAGTATAATATTTTTGAAAGAGGAGAGAAAATTGCATAAATGGAGAGTAAATAATGAATAATTACAAATTTAATTATATAACACTTTAAAAGTGAGAAAATTGCAAAGGTGCAAATAACCAAAAAAGTCTCATCGCAAATGTGTTTTCATCTATTTTTCTCACCCATCTCTCATCCAACTCATCACTTCCCCATTCCATATGTGCAAATATCCCAAATAACCCCCACCCCACCCACCCCCCTCCCAATAGTGATTTTAGAAATGTAAATTGCTCTAATAGTGATTTTAGAAATGTAAATAACAATTTTAAACTAAAAAGCTTTACATTTACAAGGTAAAGGTGTCAATTTTTTTTCAACATGTTAAATTCAACTTTTTTTTTTCCAAAAAATTATTCATTATATCAAGACAAACACTCTTTTTTATTTTTTTAAAAGAAAGTCAAATTTTCATAAGTATTACATTCTCTATAACTCTTCAACTTTAATATGTACTTGATATTTTATTTTTTCAAAGAAAGAGTCAAATTTTCATAAGTATTACATTCTCTATAACTCTTCAACCTTAATATGTACTTAATATTAAATTTTAATCGTTCAACTCCTAAATATTAGTACATTTTTTTCTAAAAAATATTACATTTTGCCTTATAAACGATTTCATTATAAGTATTACATTTCTATCTTGATCCAACCGTCTCACAAGAGACTCATCCTTGCACCAAAACAAAACAAGAACATCAATAAGAACAATGGGATGGAAAGCCATACCCTAATGATCAAAGAAACCTCATGTCTAGCTAATGCATAAGCAACACAGTTCGCAAGCCATTTAACAAAAACAAATTAAGTATCAGAGAAGGATTTTGATGATGTCATTACTCACTTCCCGGTTAGAGTAAGCACAGCTACAATAAATGTAAGCCTGGTCCTGGAGACAAAAACCTAAGCGTGACCCTCATTGTATCTAGTTTACATTCTTTCTCCTCACCTGTTGCAACTAACAACTCTAGTTTTCATGTCCCTCAAGGCAAAAAGAATGCAATTCTTCTTCAACAAATCCCAGACATTGCCTATCTTGAGCTTTCACAATTCATCGTGACCCTGTGGTTGTTCCTTGCTCATCATCTCTAGTTTATTTTGTAGTTCCTATCATATTTTTGTTTATAAAATGACGTTAGAAAATGTACGGGGAAATAACAAAGGTAAATCTTAAGTTTGAGAGGAAGGTAGAGAGGGTCAAGGCGGGATCAGGAGAAGCACCTGTAGCTTTTCTTCATGGCATAGGGCTGGCGTGGACAAAAATGCTAAATATCTGTAATCACGTATGTACTCATCGTTAGATTAAAAGGGGGCACACTCAAAATGCATGCAAGAAACATCAATGACCACAAATAACACCAAACACAATCTCAGGTTGAGAAGTGACAGGATTAAGAATCTTACTCGCATCGGCTGGGCTCATCTACATCAACTGCCTCGTTTTTAAGGCCGCATCTTAATTTAACCTACATGATTTACAAAATAGAAAATGAAGTAATCTAGGTGCACATTGATTTCAACATCATCAGTGAATCATGTATGAAATGATGGCCTTGTTTGGTATTAATGGTTTGTTTGACCACTATAAATGGTTTGACTTGATTAAACAGCCAATATGAGTGTTTGGTTAGTCAGCTTTTTGTAACAACTTATTGCTCCAAAACGCTAAAATTCAAAAAGTTGCTCAAAGTAGCTTTTTCGATAAACTTTTTGAGAAATAAATTATACCCTTAAAGGTCACATTTTGCATGTAATCAGCTATCAGTTAACAGCTTACCAAACATCTTTCTACAACCAACTAATGCTATCAACTAGTCAAACCCACTAACCCAATCTGCTAACAGCTAATAGCTATTCGCCAAACACCCCATATCCTTTAAGAAAATCATAAAATGAATAAAAACCAAAGGGATGCTACTGAAGATATTTCCATGGGATTTAGTATTTGGCCCAACTTATTTTGGAGCTTATCTATTGCAGAGAGCGGAAGATGGGGAAAACAGTAAATATATCAAAAAAGGCTTCAGGACAGATAAAGAGGAAAACACCTATTTTCCAAAAAGCTCCAAATTGAACCCCCCCCCCCCCCCCCCCCCCAAAAAAAAAAA
>NC_044929.1:6655254-6680901 GCF_003576645.1 Ipomoea triloba
TCAAAAAAAAAAAAAAAAAGGTACTAAAGAAATTTACACCAAGACAGTTACCTTTAAGCTTCTATTTGGCCCATTCCAGCACTTATCTCCATCTGAAAATTGCATGGTTCTGTAGGAGTCCTCAAATTTATCCCAGTTCCTTGAGTGAAACAATTAAATGTGAGAAGCTGAATGCATGCTTTTAACAATGAGGAATATGGCATAGTCACAGCAAAGTAAATTAAAAATATATTCATTTCAAAACTACACAATGTCACTCAAAAAGACCAAGAATCATATGAATCATTTTCTTATTAGCCCAATGAAAAATAGTAATAATATAGGAAATGAGATGCGATGTAAAACCCTGAAAGTAGTATTGACTACAAATGAGACTTCACTAATTCCACGATACACAGCCCCCTATGGCTATGTAGCATTGTGCCACTTCACCCAAGGTATGAACAGAAAATACTAACATCAGAATTCCTATAAATAATCAAATCGATCTAAAAGATACTTAAAGAACTCGCCAATTTTAGCTCACTGGTTTGGCAGTTAACAGGTGCAAAGATGCATCTAATTTGAGAACGTATACCATAAAGAAAGTAAAAATACCTACCCAAGACGAGTTGTACTGTAGCCCTCAACCTGTGTAGCTTCTTTGAAAGGGCAAATCTTGTATGTGTACCTGAAATAATTTTTAGATTGAGGATTTGAGGACAAATAAAGTCAAGGCACAAGAAACAAGGAAATAATGGCCAAGAGGAAAATGAAAAGTCTGTAACTTGTTCTGCTTGATTTCAAAACATTGACCATAGAATGAATAGAATTCCTTGTCTGGCCCTGCAACAAAAACATGAACTTCAGGGTGTGCAAAATACGTAATTTTCATATGGAGAGAAAACAAGGAAAAGTAATTTTATCCACCCCATTTCCCAACCCCCTTTGAATTTCAAATAAATATCTCTGGACCTACCAAAATCATGTTTTAGTTTTTGTGTCAAACTAGATATCCTTGACTGGATCTTTGACAACTTGGCACTTGACTCATCATAGTCTTTTCGCACTCGTGTAGCGTCTACAAAAGTGAAGTGCAAACACATTAGCACTCATCATGTGTGTTCATAGTCTCATACAACAGAATATAATGAAACCTCAAATGCTACCAGATATGTTTACTGGAGTTCGGAAAAAGTTGACAGCCTCAAAAAGTCTCCAGACATTTTGTTTTATCTTCTCCAGCCAAGAAGGATTGCTAGTGCTTGTTAAATCTGGACAAAATTAGGAATCAAATAAAATGGCGCGTGTATTGCAGATATTAGGTGTCACAGCAGAACATGGAAACAGACTATAGAACTGCTTTTATACAAACCTGATAAGTCTAAATCATCATCAGACTCAGACTTGTATGAAGAACTTGAATCGTGATGATCTTCCCCTCCAAAATCTTCTTGGTCTTCAGCATCATCATCTTCATACTTATGTTCACCATCATCCTCAGAATTATATGCCTCATATTCTTCATCTGGGTCATTAATTGCCTCATCATGGTCATCATGATGATCATCTTTAGCAGCTTCTGTCTCTTCTGTTTTCTCCTCAGATTTCTTCCCTGTCCAACGTGAGCCAACAAGACGCCCTAACTCTTCCTTTGACAAGGACTCCATATTTTCAATTGCATCTTTCTCCTAGAAATTCCAAGCATGACATAAATTGGATCTATCAGCATTAAAAGATGGATATAAACACTCAATAACATGAAATATGTGTCCATGAACTGCCAATTCATAACTTTCATGGACATAGTAGCAGAAGAACAAGGAAATAAGAATATACTACCGATATATACATGTAATCACTAATTATAACATTATACATGTGAAATCAGAAAAATCTGTGTTTCTTACTTGCTTTTTCTACAATGGCATGCTGCCATATATATACATGTTGGAAACCTCTACACTATTGATGTCATTTCATCTTTCTATGCTACACTATTGAAGACATTTCATCTTTCTATACTACTGATGCCATTTCATCTTTCTATGCTACACTATTGAAGCCATTTCATCTTTCAAGGCATAATATAATAATTCTCAACAATACAAATGACAAGGAGTGTTGTCAATCAAAAACCAAACACAAAACAAATACTCTTGACAGTCTGACCATAAAAAAATAAAAGGAAATGAAAAAGAGATGGAAAAGAAAGAGAAAGATTAAAGAGATAAGCATCCATAGGTGGCAAGTTACTAAAAACTAAACATTAAACACCAACTGTAAAACATGTTCAGAAGCCAATCAGTTGGAGTTGGGAGCTAAGACATTGTTTAGATGCACAACATCTGAGTAGTGAGATATAACATTACAGCCTGGGGTAACCAGATGGAAATAAAAGAAACAAAGAAGCAAGTAATAGGCGCCTTTCCGCAGCAGTCTCCTACATATGTTAGCATACCAAATAACTACTAGAACAGTTTTCCTACAGTCAGAACCAACATCAGAGGTTCTAGCATGTTGTTCTAATATAGAAGCAAATAGTCATGTGCACAGTGCACCCTAGGTACATGTAGCCACATAAGCTCTATCAATATTGTTGCTAATTCACTAATGTTCAGGTGATAAATTTTATCGAGTTAATCTGAACATCACTGTAGTGCTATCTGAACATAAGTACTATTATATTACAACAGTGCAATGTCAACTAGCAGTCCAGAACTTTATAGGCTTTGTAACATAGCAGCATGAAAATTTACTGCACAATGGTCCTGTTACTATTCATCTCACAAGGTTTAAACTCAACTGTATGTGGTTCTCATACCATTCTTCTAGCACCTTACCAAATTAAACTCCAAGACAGGAAGAAAGGGTTTCCAACAATTAATTCCATTTTTAGTCCCTTGATTCTTGTGGCCTTTCAAATTTTAGTTGTTGACAATCAATTTAACAAAATTAAGTTTGCTAGTAAAATGACAATGCCAAAATTAGTCCCTTAGACACATTTCCACCAGATTAAACTTGAAAATGCTAGACATGTGTTTGAATAGTGAGGCTAAAATGGACATTCCACATAGCTTCTCCGAAATAAAATCCCAATTATAAGAGAAAGAAATCATCTTCAGAGCACCAAACCCTAGTATTCCCCCAACTCCATCGCACCAGATCTCGTTGTGTCTTTGTAGTCATCAATAATGATGGCAGCTGGAAAGAAGACCCATGAGAGCATAAACAACAGGATGTTTTAGTGATGAAGAGCAGCAAGTATACTCTTGCATATAAGACCATTCTCTCACAACCCTTAAATCCTCTAAAGCAAAGTAAATGCTGGTATCCTACAATTGCCAACCTTTGAGGGAGTCCAAGATTGAGAAATACGCTATGCTAGCTAAGATTGTAGTTCACCATTGCAATGGAAACCATGCTGATACGAGGACAGATTGCAGAGAGTATTTTCATGTATCATGCCTTAGCATTGCACATTGTTGATAAAGGTGATTCAGATATCATCAAGCCTCTGCCTAGAGAACAATTAGAGCTTAATGCCATTGAGCAAGTAGGTCACATTTCCCTAGGATTATGTTAAACCATTCTGGTTATGAATGATATATCTTATACTTGGCAATTACGGTGCTGATTCAGATTGTGTTTTTTAGTAGCAAGAATTGAAATATGTTTAGAAAAAAATTAAAAGAGAGAGATCCAAACTTGCACGTGCCAAGAATGGATCTCTTCAATGAGTTGTAATTAGTTAAATTCCAGAATCTGTTATTTAGAAGGACCAAAATCTGAAGTGTCTTTTTCACACAAAGATTCCAAGGCAATATACCTTCTAAATTGTTGCTAGAAACAACCAATATGCTAAATTCCGAATTCAAACCAAAGTTTTCCAGAAATGTTCCAAAAAAATTTTAAAAAAATAAAAGAATCTGTTGTTGAAGAGCTTCTACTCATCAAATTTTGGCTTTAGAGATAAGCATCCCAAAATTTCTCCTTCTAACTTCCAAAATGAGATGCAGACTGGAAAAACTTTCTGGTATTCTTCCAGTTAGTTTGCTCAGAGAAGCATCTAGGCTAACCAAAGAACTTAAAATTGAAAATGTGTTTGGTAATTATTTCAAAAAAAAATAAAAGAAAAAAAAATGTGTTTGGTAATCCTTAATTCACTAGACAGTTGGTTGGCATAAAGCTCTATTCATATGATGCTGTTCAATCCTCCAATATGATTTGCAATTTTTCCACTGAGGCAGTTTAGAGACAAAGTCAAAGTTTTGGAGAGACTGAGAGAGACAAGGTTTTCAATGGATTTGGGAATTGCTCCTGTGAGATCTCCAATGGAATTGGGTAAGATCCAAAATCCCTAGATATGAACATAAAGAGAAGGAAGCCACCAAGGGATAAATTCTCCAAAGCCGCTATCAGCAAGGTTGAGAGTCAAAAGGGTAGAAATTGGGCAAAAGTCCAGCAGGTCCCCTCAGTTTGGATCTCTTTCTCTTGAGTCTTGATTGAGATTTCTTTGGGACAAGTTGAGTGAAATGTCTCATTTAGCCTCATTATTCAAGCACATGCCAGGCATGTGCTTGTTTCTGTCCAGAGTTGACTAATTTTGGCACTGCCACAATACTCATGAACTGAATTTACTCAGATTGATTGTTAAAGAAAAAAAATGTGGAAATGTTACAATAGTTGAGGGGCAAAAAATGGAATCAGTAGCATTTCTAAAATTAAAAGGCTAAAAGAAATATAGACTTGCAAAGTTAAAATCAGAGAGAAATTTTCAATAAAAAGGATGGAGGATTCAATTCAAGGAAAGTCATAGTTTAAGGTCAATGTTTTACCTCACTTGTGCGACTAGGGCCAGCTTTATGATCAGCAGCAGATGACTCCTCTTCCGTAATAGACTGCTGTAAAAAATGAAACTCAAGCTCATTGTCATATGATGCATAAGATTACTAAGAGTTTAAGATATCACATTTCAAATTTTAGATTCAAACAAGAATGTAGTACCTCAGGATACTTCTCTGGCACCTGGCTTGCTTCATCACCAGAAGATTTATCTATTATTGAATTGTCATTGTTGTCAACTTTATCCACAGTAATATCATGATCTTCTACCCCATTCTGAAAGAAGAGTAGAAGTTTGGAAGAGTTGAGTTCAATGTGAAAGAAAATCATATACCTTAAATTTAATGATCAAAAGCTATGCATGGATATCTTCCTGTTCAGAATAATTACCAGCTACTCTATAAAATTTGGGAAATTAATCTCTTAAATGCTCAAATGTGTTAATTATTAGCAGAACTATGCACATTAGTTCCAGCATTTTGAGAGAACACTATAAAAGTACTACATTTCTGAGTTAGGATTCAAGTAGATGAATCACAAAATGTGACTTTGAAGAACACTGTACAAAGTGGTCAAAGGAGCAGTAAAGATCCTCTCATTAAAATGGTAGGGCACAAAAACACTCTTAGAGAGCACAAAAGGGGATCACCAAGGGAAAAAGCAAAAAGGTGGATCAATAAGTTATAAAAAGGAACATTGTCCTTCACCAGAAGAGTTTTGATGATTGAGCTTTCCTTGTTCTTTCCCCAACATGTTATGCATTCATAAATAAATTTCTTCCTCAAAAAAAACTAGCAAGATGAACTTTTACAATTTTACCCATCTACTAAAATGGGAAAATTTTGCACTATTTTGTTCAAGCTATAACTCTCTGCATATAACAAATTTGAGAACAATAATTTACAAAAATGCACAACCTGGTTTTAGTGTTTTACACATCTAAAATAGCAAATATACTTCAGCCAAAGCACAGATTTCTAAAACCTATAGCTAACACTGCATAAAGTTTCAGCCATCTTGCATGCAGTAACTATGGATTATGGAATTAGATAATGTTACTAAACATGCATCAAATGCACCAGAGGTTTAAGCAAAAAGCCTTCATATTTAAGGGCTACAGAAAAGGGTTATTATATTTTATTATCTTTTTGGAAGTCAAATTCATTGATGAGAATAAGTCTTTGCCCATACACCATGACAATTTTCTATGTTATTCCATAGAATTAACTTCTGAATGTGTATATCATTCAATTCATATTTAAGTGCAAAGGAAGCTAAAAAAAAACCTCTATTGCAGGAGAGTTATCCAGGAGACCAATCTTCTCATCAATGTCATCCTTCAAAGCTTCTTCATGATTTTCAGATTTCTCCTGAGTTTTAGTCTCCTCCAGCTTAGATTCTTCTACTTCTTTCCTTTCCTTCTCTTCTTTTTCTTTCCGCAACCGCTCCTTCTCCTCAGCCTTTTCTATCTGTTCCTTGTGCACTAGAGGAAAAAGAAGACTAAATTCAAATTGTTGAAAAACTTCCCCAATAAGCTAAATTAACAATAGAAATCATTGTCAAAGCTACACTGACCATCAGAGGTTTCCATTTTTTAAGTAAAAACTGATCACTAAAGAAGTAGAACAAGATGATGATAATAGTAATAAACTAATAATATAAAAGACATCTAAAACTTCAGTTGAATGGATGTCCCCAAGTACAAGCACTTTTCATTATAATGTAAGTTTTAGAATTTAGGTTCATTAGATGAAGTAGAAAAGTGTGAATAGTGAAAAATTAAATTTCTATAAAGAATGCAGATTATGTTAAACAGTTGTTGCCTTATGAAAGTGATGAACATCAAGAAGTAGAATGTCCATATGTGATTGCAACTAAGAAAGGAAAGTTAAGATGGATATCCAAGAACTCAAGAAAGGCTCATATTATAAATGACAATATTCAAAGCAAAGATGAAATCCATAAGGTAGCCGTTCCCAGTTAAAGTGCAACCTTTCAAATTCATATATCCAGTTACTCCTCAATGCTCAAATTCATCAATATTTATTAGCATAGAACTGTTCAGCTTCTCTGAGTTTCATTTAACACACATTCAACTTGTCAAGTATAAGTGAGATCCATCTTACCTTACATCAATTGTGTTTCTCTTGTATCTTTTATTTGTAATGTGTTTGCCTAAGGATATTTTATGTGAGGGGAAGATATCAGACCACTCACCACCAAGAAACCAAACCTAATAGACAGATGCATGGTGCGGTGGTGCCACTACTCTTACCATAAGTACATTGGCAATAATAGAATTACCAGAAAAAACAGATATTTACCTTTCAACTGCTCAACAAGTTCTTTAAGTGTCTTCTCTTCATTTTTGAGCTTGGACAATTCTGCTTCCTCCTTAGCAATTGCTACTTTTGCTTGCTCAACTTCTCGCTTCCGTATAACAACACCTTCCCTATATGTTGCAACTTTCTTCTTCAATTTAGCTCTAGCCTCCTTGCCGGCCTCCCAACATGTATTTGAGCATTTGGTTTTGCCTGCATACTCGTCACTTCCATCGCAACAATCTGGCCATGCACAGCATTTAAATGGTTACCTTTCACTATTAGTCATTGGGGTATGTATATCACCACAATATCAGTCTCATGACAAAATTTTGGTAGTGCTTGATGGAAACCATAAAAGTGCTTTTTTATGCGCATAGATACAATGTCAATGAAAGTCCTGAGGCAAATAAAATTCAGCTCATCAAAATAACATACAAATAGATCAAATAGCATTTCTCTGAAATATAAGATAATACACTTCATGCCACTAACAGGAATGTACTCTTTGCAGTCAAAGATATAGACATAAGACATACATGGAAATTGAGAGCTGTAAAATTTTAATTCTTTATGAATCTTATCTTAAATGGTGGCTTTGATCAACACTGTTAATGTAGGGATGGGGTACATTATGTAATTTGACAAAATTGAAGGAATAGGTTCAATTAACTACTTAGAAGGATAGCTTGCATATCACCCTTTAAATGTATTTTTTCAAACACACTTTTGAAAAGCAATTTCACATATTTATGTTCAGTAGCAGCCAGCTGTACCAAATGCAAGTCTTTGTTCCATAGATGCATCCTTACAAATTCTCATCCATTGTATAAGCTTTTAGTTCCCTTGTGTGTATGTTTGTTGAAGTAAAAAATTTAGGTGTATACACTAAGAGAGCCAAACAGCAAATGCAAGAGATAACGTGTACATAATAGTAAGAAACAAAAAGTACACTTTCTATTAGAGGAAAAATTCACAATATGTGGAATCCTGATTTATAAGCTAAGATTAGGAAATTCACTAATACCAGAGTTAGCACTTTAATGTTTCACAAGAAGCTAATAAACCATCATGGAATGACATGAATGCAAGAATCCATACCACAGATGCCATCATTAACTCTTGAGGAATAAATAAACAGGGGAGAATGTCCAGCATTCTTGCAATAAAATTTTCCATTGGGACATGCTGACGTGCCTGCAAAATCCACCACCAAGACCACTCAAGATTCTCTAATAAGCATATATTTACAATTGTCACTCACTCATCCCAAAAGCAAGAAAATGTGTCAAAAATGAAAATTTTAGCAATTCCAACTAGCCCAGCTACTATTACAATGACCACAAAGTATGCATAGATATAATTTCCCAAATTTTGAGGAGAAATTGAGGACCTGGCTCATCGGAGCCATCTAGGCAGTCGCAGAAATCGTCATTGAGCTGAGACTTGGTGAACTTGCCGGATCCATCCTTGCACTTTATGGCTACCCCCGATGATAAAGCTCCGTAATACTCCTCATCTGCAGCAAACACACAGACACAGAGAAACAGCTCAATCAATAAACCCAAGAAAAAAAAAAAAGTAAAGCAAAGTGGTGAAGAAGAGAATGAAGAGGACCGGGACCTTGTGGGGAGATTCCGACAACTTCACCGGAAATCGAAGAGGCATCCGATCTGCCGATCGAAGAAACACAAAGCAACAATAAGACTACCAGTAATCGTACTTCCATCGTCTTCCAAAATGCAATCAAAGCTGCATCAATTTCGGGGATTAATGCAGTGTGCAAGTGAGGTCTGAATGGATCGTTGGATTCCTGAGGATCAGGCTGACGGTCTGACCAGAGTGAGTGAAGGAAAGAGGAAACAAAGGTTTTGCGAAGGCAGTACTCGACGCAGCGACGCCGTATAGGAGGTCTTCTGTAGTTCTGTTTCTATGATTACTGACCACGTTGTTTTTGGCCTTGTTTGGGAAAACCTGCGTTTTCAATACCATTTTACTTTACTTTTTATGCAAAAGAAACTAAGAAAGTAGAGATAAAAAGTCAAAATATGTCTTTTATGTTTTACAAACAATGCGATTAGTAATTATTAAAAACAATTAATTTAGATAAAGGTACAACGACAACAATTATCTCTTAAGAGAACGACAAAGGGGACAAACTCCTTCATCGGAGCACAAAGAATCGAAGATGACAATAGATGTATTGGAACATGGAGTGTCCCCGATAGAGGTGATCATGGAGACACCCCAGAACGTGGAGATCGACAACAACTGAAACTTGGAAGAAATGCACGTTAAGGCGAGGTTGATAAAACTACAGGGAAACCCGCGCGAAAGGAAGAATGAAAAAGGAGGACAAACATCATACATATGAGAGGGAATCTTTTCGTGGAGTTTTAATACAGGTTGGATGTGGATATGACATAGAGGAAGTCGTCTCTGATGATGATGTAGATGACGAAGACGGAAATGATGAGAGATGCTGCTAATTAGGCTAACAAAGAATGAGAAAGCTAGGATAGATGATAAGACCTTAGAGACAAACCTTGATCATAAAGGTTATGTTCTTGGATAATTGTAGGATATAACTATCTCATGCGCATACTAAAAACATTATGGAGACCCAAGTCATCAGGTGGAGTTAGTGGGTATCGAAAATGAATATTATGTCATGAGATTTACGTCAATGATGGATTATGAATTTGCGAAACTTAAAGGCTCCTAGACAGTGTTGGATTATTGCTTGCCTTGCCGTGAAAGACTGGGAACCTGATTTCGACCAACAAGATACAAAACTGAGCGATTGTTAGTTTGGGTTCGGCTCCCTTTGACTTCCCATTGAATATTATGACTATCACTTTCTCATGAGAATTGGGGAATATTTCGGGAAACCAATAAAACTTGATCAAGCTACGAGTTTTATCTCAAGGGGAAAATTTGCTAGGGTTTATGTCGAAATCGCTATTACTAAACCTCTTTTTACTAGCTTTAGGCTAAGAGACAAAATTTGGCAAATCGAATATGAAGGGCTTCATTTGGTCTACTTAAAGTGCAGGATGGCTGTCCACCAGATAGATAGCTATAAGATAAATGAGGTTAATTTAGTTGAGATAATAGAGGAGCAACCCATTAAGGTTGCAACGCAAAAGTAAAAGGCATGTGGTCCAAATCACTAAGGCTCAAGTTAACAATTAAAGGGTAGTAAAATTCAAAGGGAGGAAACCAAAGCCCAAGCTAGGAAAGAAAATGGAATAGGACAAAGGGAGAGAAAATCACTATAAGTTGCGGATGGCGAAGGACATATGGTGGTGAGGGTGTTCGAAAACGGAACTTGCATTGTGACAGCCATAATCCTAGAAAAATGATAAACTAACAACGAAGAGGGGGGGGGGGGGGGGGGGGGGACCCCCAAAATAAATTTTCACCTAAACTTCTAATTTATCAAGTTTTAAAATGAAGTCATAAATAGGATTGCACTCCTACAATTATTTTACCAAATGAGTGTACAAATTAAAGCCATGCGTGAAGGTGGCAGGTTGGGAGTGACAGGGCTTAAAGCCCTGCCACTCTCAACCATGATATCGCAGGGCCCTGGCGGTGGGCCTCACCGCCCTACTGCCAGCCTTGTGGTACCGTGGGCTCTGAAGGCACGAGGCTTTGCCCTCTGCCTGTTGGGTCCGGCCACTGTGAGTACACAGGTCCAGATGACTTGTGAAGGTTTTAGTGTTTGATCTAATTGGTTGTATGAAATGAAATGTGTTAACTGTATAAGTCCATTTTTCTAAAATAAACCATGGTATTCCTAATTGTTGTGAAAATGAGATTATGAGATGAATCATGTGGTTTAGGAGAAGAGAAGTGGATGATGGGTATCCTATTTTTGATATTAAAATAGAATGATGAAAGCATGATGAATAGGAATATTTATAGAGCTAATGTTGTGCATTTATCTACAAACCTCATGCATACATCTATACTTACTCAACCAACCTATATCTACTATACTAATAAGAGCCAAAGAGAGTTAGGCCTAAAATGGGTAGAAAAAATGGCGGTCA
Source organism: Ipomoea triloba (assembly GCF_003576645.1). Classification (NCBI taxonomy): domain Eukaryota; kingdom Viridiplantae; phylum Streptophyta; class Magnoliopsida; order Solanales; family Convolvulaceae; genus Ipomoea; species Ipomoea triloba. Next base: position 6,666,458 of record NC_044929.1, read on the forward strand.
AATTATTTAATCAAATGGATGGTTCAGATGAATTATTTAATCAAATAGATGGTTAAGATAATTCAGATTAATATTATTAATAGAGATTACCTAATTAAAAGTAGTATTTATTTAGACAATCATTTTTAGACTATCGATTTTACAAGGTTGCAAACATTTATTTTAGTAATAATTATAATGAATTTTCTATATTATCTTGGATTCATATACTTTGAGTTAGATATTTAAATAAAAAAATTCGACATTCAATTACCCATGTATAAACTTTTCCTATATAATCTTGCATTGATATACTTTCAAATATTTATTTAAATATAAACATTGGGCATTAACCCATTCGCGCAATGCGCGTATAAAACTAGTTTTTATATAAATGATTACTTATCTATTTTGAAAGCTTATATAAATAAATATATGTATACTTGTATACTTAATACTCTTGCATTATAACTCTTCATAATCTATATTTATACCATATTTTAGATATACATGTATATATAAAGTTATATATGATACTTATTCACTCACTACTAGAAAAATCGCGAATCGTGACGGATTTTATTCCGTTGCGATATTGCGACGGAATAGCTTCCGTTGCTAATTCGCGACGGATACTAATTCCGTTGCGATTTTTGGCGCAAAGAGGAAATAAAACCCGTGAAACTTGGGCGGAAAAATATTCACTACGAAAAATGCGACCGATTTTAGATCCGTCGTCCATTTAGCGACGGAAAAGGCGACGGATTTACGTTCCGTCGCGAAATTGCAACGAAAATAGCGACCAAATTTAATTCAGTCGTTAAATGAAACAATTTTTTTAATTAAAGAAATCTCACGACGGAATTAACGACGGATTTAATTCCGTCGCAATTTGAAAGAAGTGAATAGCATAACCCTTCTACATCCGCCATCGCATTAGTGAATAGCATAACCCTAGTCTTCTAATTAGATTGACCAAGCCTCCTCCTCTACTCCAAGCCTCCAACTCTGCCCACTCCATATCGCCGTCTGCCCAGTCCCCCGTTGCCGTCTCCCACTCCTTCACTCCCAGACAGCGAAGCTCCAGTCGGCTGTCCAGGAAGGTCACCATCGCCGTCTCTCACACCAGTGCTCTCGGTTGCCGCCTCTCGCCGTTGCCTCTGCTCGAATGCCTCTCGTCGTTGCCTCTGCTCGAACGCCTCTCGCCGTTGCCTTTGCTCGAACGCCTCTCGCCGTTGCCTCTGCTCGAAGTCCAGTCCACTCGCCGTCGCCGTCTCCCACTCCGCACTCCAAGACTCCAGGTCGTCGTCGCCGTCTCTCACTCCATGACTCCAATGCTGCTTAGGTATTAAGTTTAGCTACATCTGGTATTTATATTTTGTGTTAACTGTTGATTTCATTTTCACATTTTAGAATTCATAGGCACATTTTAGAATTCACATTTTCACATTTTAAAATTCAATAGGCACATTTTGCTTATTCAGGAGGTAGATGTGTAGTCGTGTAGATCCCAATTTTGGTATTTTCAGTTGAAATACAGGCATACACATAGGACATAGTGCTTCCTTTGATTTAGTTTATGAAACATTTCTAGCTAAAATTCTTGGATGTGCTGTTTTGCATAGGATATGGAGGATAAAAAAATGATGAATTGATTAGGAAAACATATATTTCCTTGTTTGATATACCTCAAATGTATTGAGGCCCCATTGAGGTGTATCTTTAATCTGTCAAATGGCATAAGTGGAGTTGATCCCAAACTAGTTGAGTCTAGATTTTATTCTTTGTAGAACTAGGATTAGATCCATATCTAATAGGTTATCAGACTCTAGATGAGTAGCGAGAGAACTGGTAATACTCTAATAAAAATGGGATTTGAATTTAGGATCTTCTTAAGTAGTTTCTGTTTAATAATTTCAAATTAGTGGTTCATTATTTATTTTTGCTGATTGGTTTTTACTCAATTTTCTGTTTATATAGTCTTTACAAAGTCACCCCTTACATTCATACTCGCAAATCCACACGGTTATCATGTCACTCTATTTTACTGGTATAGAGCTCAAGACAGAACATTCCTTAGAATCATGGAATGGTGGTATTCTAGTCATGGTTTCAGGCCAATCAGGCTTCAGTTCATGCATGGGGATGACCTTTTCATAATTTGGGCATTTTGTATTACAGACTCTGTAATATTACTCCTCCATTTGGTTTAATCAGATAGGTGTCTACTATGGGAACCCTGAAGTCACTAGTGGAGGAATTGCATTGAAGTTTTTTGCATCAGTCCGACTTGAAATCCGTCCTATTGGGAAGATAAAGTCTGTAAGTACATCGCTTACTGATTTGATTAATATAACCCTCTATTATTAGTTGTTCAAAGTTTTGGGTTAAACATTTTGTTATTTGGTATTTATTGTGTTTTAAGGCCAAAGGAGATGAAGAAGTCGGATTGAGGGTGCGTGTAAGAGTTCAAAAGAGTAAGGTAAACTTTATTCATATTTCCTAACAGGGAGACATATTGTTGTTGGCATTTTGGTGCCTTGCTTTCTCTCACTTGATCTTGTGGAAATACTGGATTATACATAGAAGTTGATGTTTTACAATATTTTCACTGAGTTCTTGAAGTGATGCAGCACAAGTGATTGGACTTATGCACAAGCAGAATTAAAGAGACGGCTGGGAAGAAAGTTTTTGATTTATGGTATTCTTTTAATTGGAATGTGTTGAATCTCATAATTTCATATTTCTGTTCACTTTTGTCTGTTATTATCTGTTTTCAATTACACGACTATTAAACAAGAAAAAAAAAAGAGCCATCGTACCCTTTAGGTATCTGATGCATTATTATTAATTATGATATGATGGGCTGAATGCTGCAATAGATAGAAGCTACAGCCACCTTATGGTCCTGAATTATGCAATCAACTGCTGTGTCAAAATCTAGTTGGATGACAATTTATGGTCATAACCTTGTTAAATTGCTATTGTTGACAGAATTTCTTTCAAATGGGAATATTTGTCAGATTTGAGTTGCTCAGTTTCTTCCGTTTCCTTATGTATTATGTATCGGAATCTCCTATGATGAATGATAAATTACTATGTAATTCTTTTGATTAAGAAAATTGCAAGTTCTCTAGATTAATATAGAACATTGTGTTCTTCTCTTTGCAGCAAGTTCTTGCAACACATATACCAAAACATTTACTGGGATTGATGGAGCTGGAAAACGACTGGCAGATGAAGTGAGTGTGTAAATGAATTGGTGTATTTATGAACCTTGGAAATTGGGCTTTGTTGGTGCAGCTAGTTGTGTTAATGTGTAAAAATTTATATAAATGGTTATGGCATCTAAATCTTCTATCTTTCAGCTTTTAATCAAAGGCAGAGAGCCTAAATGGTTATGGCATATAATTTTTGTAATTGTAATTTCATACTTGTTTGTATTGAGAGTTACCGTGTGCAATAAGGAATATTATTGTTTTGTTTTTGTTTTTTTTTATTTTTTTAAGGGTATCCGCGTCTGTTGTACAAAGAACAGTCGCGGATACCCTAATTTTTTAAAAATATTTTGTAGCCAAATTGCGATGGAATTATTCCGTCGCAATATTTCGAGACGGAATTATTCCGTCGCAAAATTTCGCGGGAATTTTTCCGTCGCAAACGAAGATACGACGAGCCCATACACGACTGAACGAATTCCGTCACGATTCCGTTGCAAAATTGGTTTCGCGACGGAATTTGGCTGTTTTGCGACGGAATTTTTCCGTCGCGAATCGCGATTTTTCTTGTAGTGACTATTGTCGGAACTATTATGAAGAAAGGTTTTTAAAGAGTATACCACCACTATTTTATAAAGGGATCTAAGAAAAATATATATTTTTGGAGGACCCGATTAGACTGCGGTTCATTCGGAAGAAAGGATGAAATGATATGTTGATATGAAATCCGGTAGAAAATCCTGGATTATGAGAAAAGTGGCCTAGTAGAAAAATTCTAGGCTTACTTTAGGGCTTGAGCTATTACTCGTTGGACTTTGAATCCCAGTTAAGGGGTGTGCACACTTGATGTAGTGTGTAGGGTAATAAGAAAATGAGTATTATGTCGTTCCACTGGAGATTGGGATTATGGCGCATAAAGAGCGGTTACCTATACTCTAGGCACCAAGGTATTGGAATCCATAAGGATTCAAGCAAATCATTTTGGGTTTGAAGAGTAACAGTAAAATATTTTTGGTAATTTTGGATACTAGGGAAAAATAAGATTAAATCTAGGAAATATTAATGGGAAGAGATGAGTTAAATTAGGGGTATTATTCTATTGATGCTTTAACACTTAAGTTTGGGGGGAGGAACATTTCACCTATGGTCTTGAGGCCTAGCACTAATAAATCCAAGTCTCAACAAGGATTAGAACAAAGGTTACCCCATTTCCATGGTGCATCAACCCAATTTCTTGAAGAATAAAAGATATATAAGCCTCAATCTACCCTTATTTTCATAGAAGGGAAAATGGGTTTGAGATCGCGAAGGCTCAAGTCTTCCATCCAATTCCCATTGAGATGAAAAACTTTCCAAATACAAACAACAATTGCAAGATAGAAATAAAACTCAACTCAAACTCAAGAACCATAGGTGGGTTGTTCATCCCCTTTATGCAATAATTACATATATAGCATCAATAGAAGCAATAAACCCCTAATCTAACCCAAATAAAAGACTACTCACTCATTTGGAAGGTAAACATAGCAATTTCAAGTAAGGAAATCATAAATGTTCAATAAATGTAAAGAAGAGAGAGATTGAAGAAATAAACCACTTTGCTATTGAATGAAAGGAAATAGTTGGTGAGATCCACTCCAAATCTTCAATACAAAGCTCCAAAATATGTAAGTAGTGCAAATCTAAGCTAGCTTAGCTATATTGATCTATGGAAATGAGAGAAAACTAGTCTAAGCTATCTAGGGTTCGAACTTGGACACAATGCAGAAAAACAACTTTTATATTGTGCAGAAGAACAAGTTCACTGTCTCCCACACGGCTGTGTAGTGCCGCTGCTGAGCAGAAAATGTGTCGGGGGCAAACGACCACTCACATGGCCGCGTGAGTGGCCGTGTGAGGTCTTCTTGTCTTCTTTTTCTCCCGCTTCGCATTCCGCTGCTCCTATCCCCCTTGAGTAAGATCTTGGCTTCCAAAATTATTCCAATATGTTCCAAGAAGCTTCCTATTGACTCGTTGGGCCTCACTTTATCTAAGAACACCAAACCACACAAACAAATCATAAATTTCACTCAAGTTAAAGCACTTTACAAGCAAAAATGGTCAAAATAGGGGGTAAAAAGAGGTTAAGAACTAAAGGTATCAACTTCCCCACACTAGAACTTTTGCTTGTCCTCAAGCAAAGACAAAGAATAATCACGACCAAGCAATGAACATTTATCTCACTTCCTTCCTGTACAACCAAATATCCACAAGCAACTCATGACAAACCCAACTTCTTTCAAGAATCATCTCGGCCTCGCAAACGAGTTCCCTTTTAAGCCAATAACCAAGCACCATTATTAGAGTGTGTGAGGACCTTGTGTGCACAAGCGCTAAGTTAAGATTATGCAAAACATGGCTCAAGATGAGATCCCATAAGCTTGCCCTTCTTACTCCCACTAGATCAACCTTCGGAGTGCATGAAATGATCGACTAGGTCTTTATTTGGCTTATAACAGGGCTAAAGGGTAAAAGGGTTAACAAAGAAGGGGTATGGAAGATAACAAAAATGAGAGAATTTCACACCTAAACACAAGCTAATCTAGAAGAGATTTGACTACTATGGAAAGGGAGCAAACTACAAAAGAAAGTAGAACAACACTCTAGATTTGAGGGGTAGGATACAACTTTCAATAAAGATAAAGAACTTTCACTTTTATTCAACAATTTCTTTTTCTTTTCTACTCTTTATTATAGCTAAGCGTTATTGTTTAATATTATTTACAACTTTATGGTTATTTGCTTTGATATTTTTGTGCTTTTAGTTTATATGATGTGTGAGTAGTCTTATTTAGGGTTGGATTGAGGTTTACATGAGATTCTTAATGCCTATTTGATATCTACTTCATAAGAGTGACAAAACCCAATCTAGAGCTCTTTGTGTTGTAAGATAATCTTGTACTCTTGTGTTGAAAATGTAATAATATAATTACATAAATCACATTACATATCGATTTTTCTAAGATAATTGCAAACAAACGGGACATATATTATTCAATTAATTGAGTGATACTTTTGCACTAATCTTATAATAAAACAAATGTGCACTTTCAAATATTAGAAATTTTTGTAATTTTATCTTTAATTTTATTATCTAAATATATAATAACAAAATTTTATTCGTGCATGGCACGGGTAATTTACTAGTTGCTAAAATGAAACTAGTGTGTATGAAAAATGAAACTAAAAAATAGAGCTCATGCACTAACCTATATTGTCAAATGAAATTGTAGTAGAATTAAAGTGAAACTTTAGTGTTGCTATAATGAAACTAGTGTGTGTGGAAAATGAAACTAAAAAACATAACTCATACAATAACATATATTGTCAAATGAACATGAAGTGTAATTAAAATTATACTTCAGTGTTGTGAGAAAAATGAAACTAAAATAGAACAATATCGTCAAATGAAACTGAAGTGTAATTAAAATGATACGATGTCGTTTTCTTTATGATCCATGCTGCTACATGAACCATTGTCCATAGTAAAATTGTCAAGCCCACACCTTGCCAATCTAATGGGCTCCTCAACCCATCAGCAACTATTCTCTTTTGAAAATCAATCATCAAATAACATTAAAGCAAATGTTCAGTATAATCGGGAATAAAAGAAATCCAACAAGAAGGGCCAGATTGCGAACGAGCCGTTCTAGCTAAAGCATGAGCACACTTATTCACTAATTTAGGTATGAACTCAAAGGGCACTGCTTCAAAGTGTCAACGTAACTCCTTAGAAACATCAATAGCACATCCTACATAAGACTAGTCAAACCCAAAACCATTCAACAAGAGACACACTGTCTGACAATCTGAGAAGAGTCTGACCTTAGTATAACCTTTGTCTTTTACCCACGAAAGGGCCTCTTTAACAGCTAAGGCTTCCATCAAATGAACATCATTTATACATCAAAGAAGACCATTCCGAGCTGCCAGAAAATTACCATCCGTGCCGATTACCACACAACCAAAGAACGCCTGATCTAGATTAGGGAATAATGTTGCGTCCACATATATCTTGACTTCATCAATAGCCTTATCTACCGCAGACTGCACAACATGTAAAGTCGCGTTACTAGAATGTACTAGACCCAATATACCCTGCCAAGCTTCCACATTGCATTGTACTTCATGCACAACGTTTATCAGATGCCAAGCCTTATTATTCCATACAATCTCATTTCTTGCCCTCCAAATGCTCCACCAGATAGCAACAACTCGCAGTCTGGTTATTTCCTCGCCATGAGATATCATATTAAGTAGCCAAGCTACACAATCATCATCAACATCAGGGAGAAAGCCATGCATAATTGCTTGCTAAAGAGGCAGTACACATACACAGACAAAGAGGGCACCTAACCTCAACCACTACTGGATGAGAATAGAGAGCAGTCAAAGTAGGAAGTATATGATGCAAGCAACGCCACAAAGAATTTTGTACGGATGGAGGGATTTTTAGTTTCCAAAGGAGACCCCATGACACATTATCAGTACTTTCATACATATTAGAGATGATCATGTACCCATTCTTAGTTGAATACAAACCCCTAAGATCGCCTCGCCAACACCATTTATCATCATAGTGACTAGCAAATAGGGATTTTAAGAATCAAACCAACATCTCGTGGAAGAAACATAGTGTTTAGCTACTCCACATTCCAATCATGTGATACAGGACTTATAAGAGCACTGACCTTCATAGTCTAGTTATGATCAAGCATAGGAGTCTGAATAAATGGGTTACCTTCATCAGGAAGTTAAGGTTGCTTCCATATACATGTATCACGTCCATTTCCAATCCTCCGGTAACAACCCATCTGCAATACCTCTTGGCCGGCTAATATGGAATACCAACAATAACTTGGATTTGCACCAATCTTTGCATCTAAAAAATCCTCGTGGGGGTAGTATCTTGCCTTGTACAAACGTGCAGCTAAGGAAGATGGGTTAGTCAACAACCTCCACCCTTGCTTATTCAACAAAGCCACGTTAAAACGACTTAGAACCTTAAATCCAATATCGCCTTTTGACTTTGGACTACACATCCTACTCTAAGTCATCCATCGTATGCCACCACCTCTACTACCACCAATTTCCCACCAAAACGTATTCATTACCCATTCAATCCGCTCACAAAGGGCAACAGGAAAAAAATAAATACTCATGGAATATGCGGGAAGGACTTGCGCAACACTTTTCAGTAAAACGTCCTTTCCAGCCTTTGATAGTACTTTCTTATTCCAACCACTTAGACGACCTATCAACTTTGCTTTAATATACAAGAATATCTCCCTCTTATTTTTTCCAATACCCATGGGGAGCCCCAAGTAACAACCAATATTAGTTGACTGGCTACATTAAACACGGTTGCCACTACAGTACGTATCATCTCATTTGTATTACGGCTGAACACAATACAAGACTTATTAAAATTAACCAACTGCCAGACATCCGTTCATAAGCAACTAAACAACTCTTAACAGTTTCAGCTTTGTGGACGGTTGCTTTGAAAAACAACTTACTATCATCTGCAAAGAATAAGTGTGAGATGTCGGGGGCACCCCTAGCAACAATACAATGAGAGATTAGACCATTACGGACAGCTCTTGACAGAAGATAAGAGAGGCCTCCTGCACATAAAATAAATAGATAAGGGGACAACGGATCAGCCTGTCTTAAACCACAGGATAGTATAATAAATTCAGAGGGCTCACCATTAACCCCCCATCTTATAACAAATAGTAGTGGCACATCGCATAACCATACGAATCCACCGAGGATAGAAACTCATTCGATTCATAATAGCCTCCAAGAAAGGTCATTCCATTTTATCATATGCTTTGCCATGTCTAGTTTCAGTGCGCACCAACCATCTCTCCCTTCCTCTTTTCGGTTGAAAAAATAGATCACCTCTGATGCAACTAATACATTATCAGTAATTAGAAGGCTCGGTAAGAAAGAACTTTGGGTAGCCGAAATTGCTTTATCAATAATAACTTTTAATTTTTTGGCCATCATCTTCGACAGTATCTTATACAAGACGTTGCATAGAGAAATTGGACGGAGTCCCCCATAGTAGCAGGACTAGCCTTCTTCGGAACAAGAGTGATGAAGGCATCATTCAACCCAGGCGAGAAAATATCACTATTCGCACATGCAATAACAAACTGCGCCACATCACAACCTATTTCTCCTCAGAAATGTTGACAGAATGTCGGGCTATAGCCATCATGGCCCGGTGACTTATCCGGCGCCATTGAAAATAGCGTATCTTTTACTTCATCCACCCCAAATGGTATGATAAACTGCTCATTATCCACAGAATTAATTGAGACCACAAAACCATCTAAGGAATCATCAAATTCAACACCCTTAGATGTAAATATATTCGTAAAATATCACATGGCAAGCCCTATTAAATCATTACCTTCAACCCACCGGTCGAATTCATCTCTCAGCTTCAAAATTCAATTTTTCCTCTTTCTGGTCAAGGCATACTAATGATAGAATTTCATATTCCTATCTCCCTTTACTAACCAATGTTGTTTGGCTCTCTATCACCAAAGAGCATTTTGTTGGTCGCATAAGGCTCGTAACTTCTCATCCAGACCACGGAAGGAAGCTAATGCAACTGGATCATGCCTTTCTCTCATATCATTCAGTCGGCTCTAGAGAAATTCTATCTCTCTGCCAATACGCCTTGCAAAATCGTCACCCCAAATTTTCAAGGCTACACTGCACTTGTCTAACCGATAAGGCAACAAATCACATATTGATGAGTTCTAGGAACCTATAACAACATCCTTACAACTAGTGCCCGTCAGCCAGGCGTTCTCAAACATGAATCTCCTACGACTTCTCGCAAGCATTGGACTTTCCAATTCAATAAATAAGGCCGAATGGTCCGATGATAAAACACTATGGTTATACACTGTAGCATTGGGAAACAATGTACACCACTCTGCCATTGCGATTGCCCTATCCAACTGTTCCTCAACCCAATGCTCCATTCATTTGCCACGTTCCATGCAAAACTCCTACCCCTCATACCCAAGTCAAATAGACCACACTCCTCCAACGCAAGATTAAAACCATTCATAAGTGGTGGAGGATGAGGATGAATGCCACATTTTTCAGTCGGAGATTCAATGTCATTAAAATCTCCTACAACTAGCCACGGTAAGTCAAACTTGGATTTTAATTCACTCAAGAGGTCCCAACTCTGTTGACGTCGACTCCTTTCTGGAAAGCCATAGAAAAAAGTTAATCTCCATGGATCAGAACCAAGCAATTTTACTTGGATATCAATATGATTCTTTGAATAACTTATGAAATTAGCAGTACCATTATCCCTCCAAAACAAGGTTAGTCCTCCACCAACACCTTCACCATCCACGTAAAACAAACCCTCAAATTTTAATTTTTCCTTCAAACATCCTGCATGTAATTGTCGTACCTTCGTTTCCATTAAGAAAATAAATAAAGGTCTGAGCTTAGCATCTAAGGCCAGGATTTCACGAATTGTTCGCGGGTCTCCAAGTCCGCGACAGTTCCAACATAACGAACTCATTGGGTTGGGGGTGACTGGGCCGCACCAATTACTACCAAAAGCAAGTTTTTTGAACCCACATGTTCAATATCTATTCAACCATCAAATACTTCAGTGTGCCCCTCAACCATATCACTGCGTCTGTGTTTCTGTTCAAAGACCGTAACAATGCATTCATAGTCATCCATGCATGCACGTGCCTCATTATCATCTCTCGAATTAGTAGAATAATTTTGAGTAGTAGACTTACCATGTGAGGTCTCCGGATCGATACCGTGAACCTCAACGGCAAGGGAATCATTAGAATTATTCTAGAGATTCTTTCCTTTAATAGTTTCATCAACCCTAACTCCCGGGGCAATCCACTGACGGCACTCCATAGTAGTCTCCGACGCAACCCATCTATGTCCAGCCATAGGAATATGATGGTGACTTCTAGCACGTAACTCTGAACCATACAGTTTCTCAGTGATCTCATTCGAACCATGAACTCTCTTGTGACAAAAACTATCACCGTGACCAAAGACGCCATAGATAAAGCAAAACGTGGTAACCATTCGTAGCGGAAATCCACCTTAGCCCAGTCACCATTATCCTTCTTTAGCTTCATGCCTTTCTTTAATGGCTTAGAAACTTCTACTATCTCAACCCGAATCCGAAAACAAAACCCTCATTGAGCCGTCAAAGTTTTGTCCATCCATTTTTGCCACTCGACCAACGAAACCCCTAACGACACTCAACACAACCTCAGATCTCAAACCACCCGGGAGCTTATGCACCTGATTCTAGAACTCCGCACGATCTAGCACGTTGAAGTATGAGAAGGTTTTGCTCATAGGTCCAGGGCCCATTCTTAATGATACAGGAAATATCATTCTCATGAAAGAATCAGAACAAAAATCTACTAGGTTGCAACTCACGAACGTTCATACCAAACGCTGGGCGCCAAACTAACGCCAAAGTATCCCGTAAAAACATCAGTTTTATGGGTTTATCAATAACCAGCCACCCCACTACATAGTATTCAGTCTCGTCCTCATCAGATCGCACAGTGATATTACCAACCTGTCGAACATTATCATCATCATCAATTCATCATCAAGGTCTGCCAGAGTTAGGGTAGCCATGGCTAAAGCAGCAGAACTAGCCTCCATCAAACAAGCAAGCAGAAAAACCAGGATAAAAGAACTCACATGAAGGAGAGGAAAAAGCTCGCGAAAGGAGGCAAGAGAGAAAAAAAATTTATAGTATAAATTATCAGCAACTATTCTTAGAAGCAATCATTATACCATGGACCAAGGTCCACAACGCACTATGGACCCTAGCCCTATACGACGTCGTTTTGAATTTTTATTTTGACGACGATTGTTTTTTATTCAATTCACGTTACAGACTTTTTTTTTTTTACTGTAAAGCATATGTATGTGTACTATCTTGTGAGTTTTATTGTATTATCTTATGAAATTATACGAGGTATATCCTAAGAGTATGAACTCTGTACCTATAACAAATTAATAGTTGTGTAACACACAACATATTGTGTGTCTTATGTTATGAATTTATGTCTTGTGTTGTAAAATTATATGTCTATAAAACGTAAATTCTCCACCTAAATCAGATTTGAAAATAAGTAAATACTCTGAATATAAATGTGTATATGTTTTGTGTTATGAGTTTTTGTGTCTTGTGTTATGAAATTCTATATCTTAAGGCGTTTGGTTCAAGTTATATAACATAACCAAGGGAATGTGAAATTTGAAATGCCACATTTCCATGTTTGGTTCAAGTTATCTTGCTTTTCCAAAGGAATATAACATTCCCTAAGTAATGCAACATTCCATCCATATTGGATTTTGAAGGGAACGTGATTCTCTTACCTCTCTTAGATTTGTAAGATTCTCATGCACAATTTCTATTTTTGCCTTTATAATTCTAATTAGTATGAAATAAATATTTTATGTTAGCTTATTATATGTATCATATTTAATTATTTTTATAATTATATATTATATTTTATTTATTATTACGTCATGTTAGCTTATAAAGTAATTTTGTTTATTGAGTTCAAGCTCTTAGTTAATTATTTTTGAATTTTGTGCTTATACATGTTATCATTGTCTTATTTATTTATTTTAATTTTAAATTTATTGAAATACACAAAAATATGTTAAGGGTATATTAAAGTAAAAAAAACATTATAACATAATAAAAACATAACCCCTAAACCAAACATTATTATTATTATTAATATATATATATATATATATATATATATATATATATATATATATATATGATCGCGTTCAGGAGAGAACTGAAAACGAATCGCAGCGCGCCACATGCCAGATGTAGTTGCACCTAAAGGTTATAATTAGGTGCATGAATGTTAACAAGGTAAATTACTTACACTCGTAAGTGAAAATAGGTGCATAAGTACATGTAAAATGTATTACACGTGCAAGTAAAATGTACACTGAGCATCAATACTAAGTGCACCTACCGTTATAACTAGTTGCATAATTAGTTGCACCTAGGTACACGAATGTTAACAAGGTAAATTACTTGCACTTGTAAATGAAAAATATGTGCACTTGTAAGTGATTTTACTTGCACTTTTTACTTGCAAATGTGTACCAACTACTTGTACTTATAACACATTTACTTGCACCAAAGTTTGAGTTATTTACGAAAATGCCACCGCGTCGTTTTTTTAAAATTACATCTAGACCTGGAAATTATGGACACAACCCGTTAACATGACACGAAACCGGACACGAAAATAACGGGTTAGTGTTTAGCCTTAACGTGTCCCGGGTCGTTAACGGGTTGACCCGTTAAGAACCCGTTATGGTTCGTGTCTTAACGGGTCAACCCGTTAAACCTATTAAGAACCCGTTTAACTCGTTAACATTATCGTGTTAACACATTTACACGAACACGTTTACACAAACCCGTTTACAACACGCTAAGAACTAAGGATGAATTTACTAAATTAAGCAATGATCCTACACCAATTATTGATGTTCAACAATTTGAAATTTGAATTTTTATTATTTTCAATTTTATTCTAAAAACTTGTATGAACTTCTTTAATTATGAGTTTTGGATGTTATTTTATCATTGTATGAATGTTATAAATTGAATATTTTTTTAGTTTGTTTGATGGATTGAATTGTAGGTTTTATTTCTTTTTTTTTTATATATAATTTAACTTTAAATCTTAGTTTTTTAAATATATTAATAGGTTTAGTGTGTTTAAACGGGTTTCGTGTCATATCGTGTCGACACGAACCGAAATCTGTTAACAAAACGTGTTTATCGTGTCAACCCGCTTAAACCATTAACAAATCGTGTTTGTGTTCGTGTTAAAAATTTGAACCCGTTAATCTTAACGTGTCGTATTTGTGTTTAACCTTATCGTGTTAGTGTCGTTATCGTGTCGACCCGTTAACGAACCCGTATACACGAATTGCCAAGTCTAATTACATCTGATTCGTTGATCTGGACACGTTGTCATTAGAGCGCGCCATATATATATATATATATATATATATATATATATATATATATATATATAGTTCTAGTTGTGTGTTACATAGCTACTAATATATTTCAGGTACAAAATTCACACTCTTAGAGTTTGTTTGGTTCAATTTTATATA
>NC_044929.1:6683894-6691511 GCF_003576645.1 Ipomoea triloba
CGCCGTCTCCAACTCTGGATGGCGACCAAAGCTGGTCGCCATCAGTTGGAGACGGCGACCAGCTGGTCGCGTCTCCAACTCTGATCCAGCTCGGTCGCTGTCTCCCGACCAAGCCATCCAGTTGGGACGGCAACCAAGCTGGTTGCCGTCTCCACGGGATGGCGACCAGTTTGGTCGCCATCCCGACCGCCCGCCGCCGGCGACCGTGAAACGGTTCACGGTCGCCGGCGTTTTTTGCTGGAACTTTGCCGGAGTCGCCGAAATGTTTATGACCTGTGGCCGGAATTTCTCTGGAACTTGCCGGAGTTCGCGGAAATGTTTATGACCTGCTATTACAGGTCATAAATAAGTTCAAGGGTCTATTTGCTCCAAAATAACAAGTTTGAGGGCTTAATTGAACTTTTTAAAACCAAGCTGGTTGCCGTCTCCACGGGATGGCGGGTCGCCATCCCGACCGGCCACGCCGCCGGCGACCGTGAAACGGTTCACGGTCGCCGGCGGTTGTTGGTTTTGTTTTTTGGCCGGAATTTCTCTGGAACTTTGCCGGAGTTCGCCGGAAATGATTATGACCTGCTATTACAGGTCATAAATAAGTTCAAGGGTCTATTTGCTCCAAAATAACAAGTTTGAGGGCTTAATTGAACTTTTTTAAAGTTTGAGGGTCTAATTACACAATGAGCTATAGTTCGAGGGCCTATTTGACCCTTTTCCCAAAAAATTAATATGGTCACTTTGCCCGCTAATGGAACCAGTTTGATACTTACTTAATCTAAGTCTAACTCAATTGATTTGACTTGAGGTGACCCTTATGTGCAGATAAGGGATGAGAGACCTAAATCCCTTATGCACAATAGTACCGATAAGGAATGAGAACTAAGAGTTTGCTGCTGGAAACATAATGTATTTAAAAAAAAAAAAAAAAAAAAAGAAGAAGAAGGAGGTAGAGATGAATAAGACTAAGAGTTTGAGAACTAAGAGTNAAAAAAAAAAAAAAAAAAAAAGAAGAAGAAGGAGGTAGAGATGAATATATGATTGAAAGGCGTATGGTATGGACTATGGATGGACGGACTTACGTAATGTTGACTTTATTTCGAATGGGTGGCAGAAGAAGTTCAACTATCCAGTTGCTAACGTTCTGGAGATTGGAAACATATTTGTCTCTGAGAATGAAGTCTCTGGACAAGGTGACGGTGACGCCGATGGAGCTCTGTTCAAAGGCCACCATAACGCTAGGCCGCGGCGCAAATATTCTGACGTCAGAAATCCCGTTCTGAAGCAGCAAATCCACCGCCGACGACGCCACCAATTGATGCGTCGCGTATCTGCCCCAGTTCATGCCTACGAAGCTCTCCACGCCATTACTGCCTCTCAACAACATCAACACAATCAAATAGCATTTCCAGATCCACCATGACCGCATCTCCATCTTCGATCTTCAATTCTTCAATTCCAGATAGCTAGCTAGGTTGCTGCTGGAAACATAATGTATTTTAAAAAAAAAAAAAAAAAAAAAGAAGAAGAAGGAGGTAGAGATGAATATATGATTGAAAGGCGTATGGTATGGACTATGGATGGACGGACTTACGTAATGTTGACTTTATTTCGAATGGGTGGCAGAAGAAGTTCAACTATCCAGTTGCTAACGTTCTGGAGATTGGAAACATATTTGTCTCTGAGAATGAAGTCTCTGGACAAGGTGACGGTGACGCCGATGGAGCTCTGTTCAAAGGCCACCATAACGCTAGGCCGCGGCGCAAATATTCTGACGTCAGAAATCCCGTTCTGAAGCAGCAAATCCACCGCCGACGACGCCACCAATTGATGCGTCGCGTATCTGCCCCAGTTCATGCCTACGAAGCTCTCCACGCCATTACTGCCTCTCAACAACATCAACACAATCAAATAGCATTTCCAGATCCACCATGACCGCATCTCCATCTTCGATCTTCAATTCTTCAATTCCAGATAGCTAGCTAGGTGGATGCTCCTCGTTAACGATATATATGATTCAATTCGATTCCTTCCTCAGATTATGTCTGCAGGTCAGATACATACGATGCTTTATATGGATGTGTTGAATTGAATTGGAATATGAGGCGATTGTGCGTTTGTGTGTAAATGTATCGATGATAGATTTGCAGAATTATATATGTAGAATTTCCTAAAACGGAAATTAAAGATTCATGTATGCATGTTTATCTCTTTTATACCTGCAATCGGAGCTTCTCCACTTCTGATTAGAGACAAGTTCGGAGCTTCACGCTAGCCAAACAGACATTCAAACAGTTACAGGGCCTCTCCTTACAAAATGGAGTAGTTTCAATTTGTGTGTTGTCATTTTTTTTTAATAATGGTTCAATAAGCCTGGAGCTATTCATAAAAGTATAATTAAGCACTTTAACTAGAATTTTTTTTTTGGGGATTTACAGGGGCTGTGAGAGAGAGTGGGTTGTTAGAATTGGTGTTTGAAGGACATCAATTCACTTGGGAAAGGGGGAGGGGAACTCCAAATTGGGTTCTGGAGAAATTAGACAGGGTATTGGTGTTTGGTGAGTGGAGGGACGTTTTTGTGGATGCTAGGGCATGGTCTCTTGAAGGTAGCAGTAGTGACCATATGCCTATCTTTCTCCTATTAAACGCGACTTGACGGATGAATTATCGTCGCAAGCCTCGGTTTGAAAATTTGTGGGGTGCAAATCCTGAATGTAGGCGGGTGATTGCTATAGCTTGGGCTGAGGGGCAGGGCTTGGAGATTGGCGATCGATTAGCTAGGTGTAGCCGAAGGGTCTGGGAATGGGGGAGGAGGGAGTCAGAGAGTGAGGATAGGGAATTGAAGCAGTGTGTTCAACATATGAAATACCTTCGGGGAGCTAGGGAAGAGGGGAGGGTGAGGGAGTTTGGGGTAGTCCAACGCCGATATTTTTTTCTTTTACAAAATTAGTGTGGGCGATTGAGACAAAGGGCTAAAGAATTGTGGTATAAGGATGAGGATTGTAATAGCAGGTATTTTCATAATTCTATGAAAGCTCGTAAGCGGCGAAACCGGATTCGGGGGCTGCGTGATGCTACTGGGTGTTGGTTACGGAAGAGAGCAGAATGGGAGGTGTTATGGTGGAATACTAATAAGAGTATATTTGGTCATATTTTTACCCCATATTTAAATCCATTTCTACCACTAAATATTAATATTATGTTCTTAATAATATTGAATTTCTTCATTGTGATAAATAATTANAAGTAAAAAAAACATTATAACATATAAAAACAAACCCCTAAACCAAACATATTATTATTATTAATATATAGTATAGTATATATATTATATATATATATATATTATATATATATGATCGCGTTCAGGAGAGAACTGAAAACGAATCGCAGCGCGCCACATGCCAGATGTAGTTGCACCTAAAGGTTATAATTAGGTGCATGAATGTTAACAAGGTAAATTACTTACACTCGTAAGTGAAAATAGGTGCATAAGTACATGTAAAATGTATTACACGTGCAAGTAAAATGTACACTGAGCATCAATACTAAGTGCACCTACCGTTATAACTAGTTGCATAATTAGTTGCACCTAGGTACACGAATGTTAACAAGGTAAATTACTTGCACTTGTAAATGAAAAATATGTGCTTGTAAGTGATTTTACTTGCACTTTTTACTTGCAAATGTGTACCAACTACTTGTACTTATAACACATTTACTTGCACCAAAGTTTGAGTTATTTACGAAAATGCCACCGCGTCGTTTTTTTAAAATTACATCTAGACCTGGAAATTATGGACACAACCCGTTAACATGACACGAAACCGGACACGAAAATAACGGGTTAGTGTTTAGCCTTAACGTGTCCCGGGTCGTTAACGGGTTGACCCGTTAAGAACCCGTTATGGTTCGTGTCTTAACGGGTCAACCCGTTAAACCTATTAAGAACCCGTTTAACTCGTTAACATTATCGTGTTAACACATTTACACGAACACGTTTACACAAACCCGTTTACAACACGCTAAGAACTAAGGATGAATTTACTAAATTAAGCAATGATCCTACACCAATTATTGATGTTCAACAATTTGAAATTTGAATTTTTATTATTTTCAATTTTATTCTAAAAACTTGTATGAACTTCTTTAATTATGAGTTTTGGATGTTATTTTATCATTGTATGAATGTTATAAATTGAATATTTTTTAGTTTGTTTGATGGATTGAATTGTAGGTTTATTTCTTTTTTTTTATATATAATTTAACTTTAAATCTTAGTTTTTAAATATATTAATAGGTTTAGTGTGTTTAAACGGGTTTCGTGTCATATCGTGTCGACACGAACCGAAATCTGTTAACAAAACGGTTTTATCGTGTCAACCCGCTTAAACCATTAACAAATCGTGTTTGTGTTCGTGTTAAAAATTTGAACCCGTTAATCTTAACGTGTCGTATTTGTGTTTAACCTTATCGTGTTAGTGTCGTTATCGTGTCGACCCGTTAACGAACCCGTATACACGAATTGCCAAGTCTAATTACATCTGATTCGTTGATCTGGACACGTTGTCATTAGAGCGCGATATATATATATATATATATATATATATATATATATATATATATATATATATATATATATATATATATATATATAAAATTGAACCAAACAAACTCTAAGAGTGTGAATTTTGTACCTGAAATATATTAGTAGCTATGTAACACACAACTAGAACATACATTTTATACCTAAATTAGAATTGAAAATAAGTAGATATATAACATTTGTATATGTTTTGTGCTATGAGTTTTTGTGTCTTGTGCTATGAAATTATGTATCTAAGAATATGAATTCTCTATCTAAAAAGGAAAAATTGCAAAATCCATTAAAACTTAAATATCAAAACAAAGTCGTTTCCATTTAGGGTCCATAATAGCCCATAATACTATGTGTGCGATATATGGTCTACCATATACATTGCTTCTCGGAAGTATTGCTTACCTATTTTGAATCGTATATATATTTACTAGTATTTTGTACGCGCGATGCGCGAAAATTCATGCACAATATTAAAACATTAATAAATACAAATAATTAAAATTTATAAATCGAATTATATATACACAAATAATATATGTATTTTATACACACATATATGATTTACCATTCATAGAAATTTAATTAAAATATAATCAACCATTAATTAATTATATAATGCTTTTAATAAAATGATAATTAAAGAATAGGAAAAAGATATGATAGATATAGGTGTATGGTAATAATGATAGGAGTTAAAAGTAACGGTGTTATAACAGTGTAATAGTAGTTTTGTATAACAAAAATGTAGTAGGGACAATTTTGTCCAATAACATTGAAATGTACAACATTTAAAGTAAAATGTATACATTTATTAGCATACAAAAAGAGAGACATAAATCAAGGATATAATGAGACTTATTAGGTTTTTAGATTTAGATATTTATGTAAGCACTCGTATGATTGTGTAAAAAATATCTGTATGTAGTAGGGAAATTAATAATTGAACAAAAGTGGAGAAATTTCATCATCATGTATCATCTGTTGACAGCAAGCAGAATGGTTACAAAGAACAGGAGAGCAATAGAGAGTGATAAAGAGAGGTTGAATGGGGCGGCACTGCTAGTAGTACCACTATCTCTAGCGTAATCTATATTATTGTAAAACAATTGGCGGCCGTCATCCACCGCCTCCGCCGTCAAAATTTGGACCGGGAATTTACAACCGCCGACGGAGGGATTAGCCATGGTGATGACACCCATCCCACTATACCCGCCGCATTCCAGCTTGTCTTGCGTTCCCAGTTGATAGAAGGCGTTGAAGGCGTAGGAGACGCGAGAAGTGAAGTTGAGCTTGCTACACGACCCGCCGGGCTGTAGGGACGAGCAGTCCGAGACATTGCACGCGAATTGCATGTGATCCTCCGCGTACTTCGGGTTGCTTAAATTGCCGTTGAAAACGCACCACCGGAGAGGCAACTTCACGGTCCCCTTAGCCGCGGGGGGAATCACTTTCCGGCCTTTCCCCGAGAAGTCGATCTCGAATTTGGGGGTCCCGTCGTACTCGTAGATCCCGTAGTGGCGGATGTAGGGCCCGTACGCGGGGAGACTAATTTTATTCTCGTCGCTGAGAGTGTAGAGATAGGCATCTATGTTTTTATTGGGGCGGCGAGGAGTCCCTTTCTTGTTCACTATGTGCGGGATAAACCCCTTGTAAAACCTGGAGGCGTTTTCCGGCGTGGCGTCCTTGTTGCCGTCGGTGGGCCACCCGATCTGCCCCACCACGATCTCCATGTCCGGGTACCCCGCCTTCTCAATCGCCACCACCAGCGAGTCGTACAGGAACGCGAACGCGTTCCTATATGTATACTTGCCGTCCACGATAGTGAAGTTGGATTTGTTGTCCATGAATCCAAACTCCACGGGCCATTTATAGGTCTCGGTGGCGGTTAGCGGGTACATGTCGAGGGTGAAGAAGGAATTGGTTTTGGCGATTTGTTCCAAGTGCTCCGGCATCTTGTCCTTGATGTCGTCACGGAATTCGGCATCCGACGGCGTTTTCGCGACCTTTATGATGTCGATATAGTGGGAGGTTGTGGTCCTGACGTGGGAGAGGTTGTAACTATCCAAGGCCCACCGTGTTTCTTTGAACACATCGGTCAGATTCCATATAATAGGAAGGCTTTTTGGACTCACGAATGGTTGCTGCATTACTATCACAGTCCTACAATATAATATAATAATTCAAACACAACAATCCATAATACTCCGTACTTAATATAACATGCATGCATTCTCTATGGTTGGCCTAAGTGATCGTACACTCTCCTATTCTCATTTTTTAAAGATATTGAAAGTTCAAAACTGAGAAATACTTTTTAAAGTTGTACAAAATTGAGAAATATTCATTTGGGGCTTTGAGTTTCCCACATGTGTTTATGGTATTTTAGCAAAAAAAAATCATTTAATGAATTTTTAAGAAACACCATTTGCATTTCTGACGAGAAACTCAAGTCTCAAATGAAGTACAACTTTAAAAAGCGTCATATTATTGTCTCTTCTTCTACAAAATGACATATTTCAATCAAAAACTTCAAATTCCACTGAAAGCATGTATGGAAAAATGCCTAAAGATGTCAGGAAGGTTTGGAATGGATCCCTTATATTCACATAAAAACTAGGATTTGACCAATGCGCTAATTACATAACTCACCATTTACCCCATCAGATGCTTTAGGGGCGGGGTATTGTAAATTTATGATTAGTCCAACAAAATTGAGATCATCTAAATTTTTTAAAAAAATTAGGAAAAAGGGTCAAATAGGCCCTCGAACTATAGCTCATTGTGCAATTAGACCCTCAAACTTTAAAAAAGTTCAATTAAGCCCTCAAACTTGTTATTTTGGAGCAAATAGACCCTTGAACTTATTTATGACCTGTAATAGCAGGTCATAAACATTTCCGGCGAACTCCGGCAAAGTTCCAGAGAAATTCCGGCCCTTACAGGTCATAAACATTTCCGGCGAACTCCGGCAAAGTTCCAGAGAAATTCCGGCCAAAAAACAAAACCAACAACCGCCGGCGACCGTG
>NC_044929.1:6694060-6746155 GCF_003576645.1 Ipomoea triloba
AGCTCGTAAGCGGCGAAACCGGATTCGGGGGCTGCGTGATGCTACTGGGTGTTGGTTACGGAAGAGAGCAGAATGGGAGGTGTTATGGTGGAATACTAATAAGAGTATATTTGGTCATATTTTTACCCCATATTTAAATCCATTTCTACCACTAAATATTAATATTATGTTCTTAATAATATTGAATTTCTTCATTGTGATAAATAATTATTATTTGACCAAAGATGATGAAGATTTGATAATTGAGCATAATATTAATATTTTATAGTGGCATTTATAATCTTGTTTTGTATGTGTATATTTAATTGCACCAAGTAGGTGGAAGACATGACTTGGTGGAATGATGTGATGAGTGGGAAGCAAAAGACAAATGAAAGAAGGCAAAAAGAGGCATAAAACATGGAGCCAAAAGCAAAAAGAGAAAGTGGAAGATTCTGCAGAAATTCTGGAGGAGGACAATAGGCGTCTGTCTGCGTCTTGAAACAGACGCCTATTGTCCATTTTCACACTGCCCGATTTTTGGACTTTCGCCGCGGCGAGAATTAGGCTCGCCGCGGCGAAAATCGTTGACCATGCGCGAGAATTCTGCAGTCCAAATTCCAATTTTTCCCCTGCCTTTGCCCAACTATAAATACCCCTCATTTCTCCATTCTTCAACATCCAATTTTCAGATTAGATTAGTCCCTTCCCCTCTTCTCTTTTCCTTTTCTTCTCCTTAAAAATGTAGACCTCCAAGTGAGGCTTGTTTAGTAGCGTAGGAGTAGATTAGGATTTATTTTGTAATAAGAAGAGGGATGATACAAGGTTATGAGCTTCAACCGATGGATCGAGGGGAATTTCTTCCCTTTCTTTCCTTAATTTACCTTGAGCTAACATTGTATCAAGATGCTTGTTCTTAAATTTATTTATATTTGGATTATGGATTGTGTTTATGTCTAGATTGTTGTTCGTTCTTCAATTATTATGAATTGTTAGTTTAGCTTCTATGAGTTGTTGTGTGCAAGACTTGTTATTGAAAGTGTGTGATTAATGGATCCAATTACATGCTTGTTTGTTGTTGTGTCACGGTGAGAATCGGGCATGGCTAGAACACTCTTGCCACACCTATTGATTTATACAATGCGAGAGCTTGATAAATTATAGGGGGATTTCTCGGCTAATCTTCGGTTCCTTCACCGCGAGAGCGGGTTGGAATTTAGAAGTTAGCCAAAACGGTTCCTTCACGGGTGACAGCGTGTTGGAATCTAGAGGTTAGTTTAGGCTACCTCCTCACAACTTGTAGGATTAACTTGAGATTGGGCATGTTGATTTGCTTAGGATCTTTAAGACGAGCCTCGCTTGTAGACTACGAGAGTAGATAACTTGCGGTTTGGCACATTCGGGTAGATCACGAGAGTGGCACCGAGGACTTTAGTGCATTTCCTCCATTCACAAGGGATAAAACTTCTTTTCTACATTTGTTTGACTCATGATGGGCATTGACCCGATCCATATCCTTACCTATGTTGCATCTTATATATCTCTCTTCATTTGTTGCTTTTATTTTTGTTATTTACTTTTGTTGTCTTAATCCCGTTATTATCGAACTAGCTTCACAAGAATCAATCCGAGTTAGTGCTTGACCAACCATTCCCTGTGGATCGATAACCCCGGAATACTCCGGGTATTTGCGTGTACCTAAAAGCTACAACCAAATACTTTCAGAACCTGTTTACGGCTAGTACGGGTGACATGAGGCCTGTGTTAGAATGTGTGAACTCGGTGATCACGGAGGACCAGAATGCAGCTCTGCTGGCATCAATCTCACATGATGAGGTGCGTGCGGCTGTATTTACAATGCACCCGGATAAATCCCCCGGACCTGACGGCCTATCTCCGGCTTACTTTCAAATGCACTAGATGTCTTGGGAGTTGAGGTAGTAACTTTTTGCCAATCTTTCTTAAATCCTGGTCAATTACCTCCTTCTATAAATGAGTCGCATATTGTGTTAATCCCCAAAACAAAACATCCTGATTTGATGAGCAATTTTCGCCCCATAGCCTTGTGTAATGTCATTTATCGTATTCTTGCAAAAGTATTGGCAAATAGGTTCAGGGGATTATTGGATTTTATTATATGTGATGCTCAAAGTGCTTTCATCCCGGGTAGGTCTATTACTGATAATGTCTTGATTGCCTATGAGTCTGTTCATGCATTAAATAGGCACCGAGGGGAGAAAGGGGGGTTTGGGGCCTTAAAAGTGGATATGAGTAAAGCCTATGATCGTGTTGAGTGGGGTTTTCTAGGGCAGGTCCTTTTGAAAATGGGGTTCAATGACCGTTGGGTTGGGTTGATTAGGGAATGTGTTTCTACGGTTAAATATTGGGTACTTGCTGAAGGTCTGGAGTGGGGTCTAGTCATTCCAACTCGTGGGTTGAGATAGGGAGATCCTTTGTCTCCTTGCCTTTTTATTCTTGTGGCTGAATCCTTGAGTGCAATGCTTAGAGTTCAGGAGAGGCTAGGGGCCTTACATGGGGTCACTGTTGCGCGAAATGCGCCTGCTATTTCTCATCTTTTTTTCGCAGATGATTGCCTTTTCTTTTTCCGGGCTAATAATCTTGAGGCAGGAGTTGTAAAGGAGGTGTTGTTTGAATATGGGAGGGCAAGTGGGCAACAGGTAAATTTTGAGAAAACTTCGATTGTGTTCGGTCAAAATGTTGCTGGGGAGGATAAGGAGGCTGTTTGTGATCTTTTTGGCATTCACGAACAGCAGGGGAGGGGAAAGTACTTGGGTCTCCCGGGGTTTGTGGGTCGTAGAAAGTACTTTGGTCTCCCGGGGTTTGTGGGTCGTAGAAAGAAAGAGATATTAGGTTTTATTCGGGATTAGGTACGCGCTAGAGTTCTCCATTGGGGTAATCAATTTTTGTCTAGAGCTGGGAGGGAGGTGTTGTTAAAAACTGTTATTCAGAGTATACCTAATTATGCTATGACTGTTTTCCTGTTGCCAAAAGGCCTTTGTAATGAGATTGAGAAACTTATGAACTCTTTCTGGTGGGGGTGCGAGAGGAAAATGGGTAAAGGCATTCAGTGGGGAACTTGGAGTGAGCTTTGCAAGCCGAAACGTTATGGGGGATGGGTTTTAGAAAGGTGAGGGAGATGAATATGGCCATGTTGGGTAAGCAGGGGTGGAAGTTTTTGACAAATCCTGATGCATTGGTCACTAAGGTTTTTAAGGCTAGATATTTTCCAAATTGCTCTTTTTTGGAAGCGGGAGGGGGATCAAATCCTTCTTTCGTGTGGTCTAGCATTAAGGAAACTCAGGGGTTGTTACGGGAAGGGATTAGATGGCGGATAGGGGATGGAAGGAAGGTGAGGGTGTGGGGGGATTCATGGCTACCTGATAGACACAACCCATATATTAATACTCCGGACCCTGGGTATTTGGGAGAGACATTGGTTGATTCTCTTTGATGTACAACTGCTAAGAATTGGGATAGGGAGTTAGTGAGAGACATTTTTTATAAAAGAGATTATGATCAAATTCTGAGTGTTCCGTTGTCCTTGGGTAGCGAAACTGGTTCTATCTATTGGGCTAGGGAGGAGAATGAGAATTATTCTGTGATAAGTGCTTATAGAGTGGTTATAGGAGAGTGCAGTGGGATGATCATTGGGTGGTTCATTGGGCTGGTGTGTGGCGTTTAAATATCCCCCCAAAGATAAAATGTTTTTTTAGGCGCTATGCACATTGCGTCTCCCTACTAAAGATGTTCTGACCATGAAACAGGTTAATTGTGATTATGTTTGCCCGTTATGCAGTATGGAACCTGAATCTACGGTGCATTTATTTGCGAATTGTTGTTTTGCTCACTCCTGCTGGATCGAAATAGATAATGAATGGAGAATGGATGCTGCCATATCAATTTCAACTTGGGTTGAGGAAATGTGGTCTGTTTTACCTATGAACCTGGTAGAAGATATTGTGGTGATTTGTTGGGCAATTTGGATCAATCGAAATACCATGGTCTGGAAGCATCAATGTATGGATCCACAAACTGTTGTTCGCATGGCTAAGCAATATGTTCAAAACTCGAAGAATGTTAAAGGTCCAGAATGGTCTTTGGGGCAGCCTCATCTTATCATTTCTCAGCAGACATTGACTACTATGTGGAATCCTCTCCCTATGGGTTTTTATAAATTAAACATTGATGTGGCAATGGATTTTAATCACAAGAGAATGGGGTTTGGGTGGGTTTTACGTGATGAGGTGGGGTTGGTAAGAGGGGTGGTGATGTCGAATATGGAGGGGCTCTACTCGGTGAAGGAGGCGGAAGCAATGGGGGCTCGGGAGGCTTTCAGCTGGATTAAGCAAAAGGGATGGCGCTATGTTATTATTGAAACTGATGCACAGGTTGTCACAAACGCGGTCTATGGTCGATCAAATATTACTCCATTTGGTATGCTGGTCAATGAGATTCGTATGCATTTGGAGGATCTTCCTCTAGTTAATTTTTTATTTGTGAAACGGTGTGCAAATGAGGTAGCCCATACTGTCGCTCGAAAAGCCTTAGATGTTGTTGAAGAGGGGTTCCTTGAATTTTCTGATTGTATTCCTCGTTTTATTTCGCATTGTAATTTGTGAACGCATTCTCTGGTTAATGAAAGTTATTTCTTTGGTTTTCAAAAAAAAAAAACTAGAATTTAAAAAAAAATGTAATTAATCTCATTTGACCCTTTATTACAGGTAACCTCCAAGTTAACGGTGTTTGGAATGCCACATCAATATGTTTTGATGACTTCACATAATAATAATAATAATAATAATAATAAGTTTATGTGTCTAATTGGAGTTTTTCTAATTCGATGATTTAATCGCATTTTCATGAATAGTTCAAGTCCTTGATTAATCTTTTTTTAATTCCAGCAAAGGTCCTCCGACTATAATGATTTTCCACATTTGACCCTCGTCTTTTAATTTGGAGGAATTAAACCCTTGACTATTAAAACTTTTTCACCAAAGGTCCTTCTGTTACCTCAAATTTGATGTCAAATTAAGGGGTATCCTCGTCTTTTCCTAGCCTGTGTGTCTTCATCATCTTCATTTTCCTATTCAGTTGCGCAGAGCACCCTTGGATCTGGTTTCTTTCCATCTGTGACGCTAATACCAAAGGTTTCAACAATTTCATACCCACTCATCAACATTCAAAAATTTCAATACTAGTAAACCCATCTGTAATGCAAACTCAACTATATATGCAACACTACTTCTTAACAATACGTTATGAATTAATTCCTGTGAAGACTGAGGTTTAGGATTTAGAATTAATTACACTGTAAATAAACAATTTTTTGTTTCTTGCGTCACCACACTGAAACTATCTAGTGCTAAAAGATGTTAAACTAGCTAGCTTTCTGGGCATATCCCATTAACTAATGGTCATTTATAGAAACAGATGAAGTAAGAAAGTTTTAATTAAATTACCCCGAGAAATACAACATACAATGATCGAACCAGATAACAACAATCTTTTGTTCGGGACATAACCTCAGTATATCTGAGCAAGCTTGGTTTACGCAGGTGGCGCAGTCGCCTGTTGAGACATCGCCCCCGCAAATGAACATGTCGTACACGGTGTCGCGGTCACTGGCGGTGAAGTTGTAGAAACCATTTTCAATGTTGCCTTTGGAAGAGAGGGTGAAGAGGAGAAAGTTACGATAGGCTGCATAAGTGCTGGTAAGAGTATAGGTGGAGATATTGTGGCAAAAGTATCTGAAATTTTATCGGGAGGCTACCCCCATGAATAGGGTGATCAGCATACAGAAGCAGAGCAACATCGGAGGATGCATGATAATATGCTAATTAATATTGACCTTTTTGGAGATGGTGAGGACTGAGGAGGCACTTTCCGACATCGTCCATAACGACAACTTCGCTTCTGTCATGGGTGTCGGGGCCATAGGTATGTTGACTTCGAAGACAGGTTGGCTGCTGCAATCGCAGGAAGAGAATCTGTTGCCGGCGAAGAAAAGGAAAGTTTTGAGAATAGTTATATATTTCTCTTCATTGTATATGTATCTGATTCCTCCTCTACAACCGCTCCACTCTTCATTCTTTTCTTCTTTGCGCTACAGAAATATAATAGAACTTTCTATACTTTTGGGTTTAAGGATTTGAAGCGAGATGGTAGGGGAAGAAGGAGATGAATATGTAGAGTGAGTCAGCAATGTGTAGAAAGACCATTTGTGAAATTGAAGAGGAGAAACGGAGAGGAAGAAGCTTGGTTTTCCAGAAATTTAATTAAAATATAATCAACCATTAAATTAATTATATAATGCTTTTAATAAAATGATAATTAAAGAATAGGAAAAAGATATGATAGATATAGGTGCATGGTAATAATGATGGAGTTAAAAGTAACGATGTTATAACAGTGTAATAGTAGTTTTGTATAACAAAAATGTAGTAGGGACAATTTTGTCCAATAACATTGAAATGTACAACATTTAAAGTAAAATGTATACATTTATTAGCATACAAAAAAGAGAGACATAAATCAAGGATATAATGAGACTAATTAGGTTTTTAGATTTAGATATTTATGTCAGCACTCAGTATGGTTGTGTAAAAAATATCTGTATGTAGTAGGGAAATTAATAATTGAACAAAAGTGGAGAAATTTCATCATCATCTATCATCTATCATCTGTTGACAGCAAGCAGGATGGTTACAAAGAACAGGAGAGCAATAGAGAGTGATAAAGAGAGGTTGAATGGGGCGGCACTACTAGTAGTACCACTATCTCTAGCATAATCTACATTATTGTAAAACACTTGGCGGCCGTCATCCACCGATTCCGCCGTCAAAATTTGGACCGGGAATTTACAACCGCCGACGGAGGGATTAGCCATGGTGATGACACCCATCCCACTATACCCGCCGCATTCTAGCTTGTCCTGCGTCCCCAGTTGATAGAAGGCGTTGAAGGCGTAGGAGACGCGAGAAGTGAAGTTGAGTTTGCTACACGACCCGCCGGGCTGTAGGGACGAGCAGTCCGAGACATTGCACGCGAATTGCATGTGAATCTCCGCGTTCTTCGGGTTGCTTAAATCGCCGTTGAAAATGCACCACCGGAGAGGCAACTTCACGATCCCCTTGGCCGCGGGGGGGATTACTTTCCGGCCTTTCCCCGAGAAGTCGATCTCGAATTTGGGGGTCCCGTCGTACTCGTAGATCCCGTAGTGGCGGATGTAGGGCCCGTACGCGGGGACGCTAATTCTATTCTCGTCGCTGAGAGTGTAGAAATAGGCGTCTATGTTTTTATTGGGGCGGCGAGGAGTCCCTTTTTTGTTCACCATGTGCGGGATAAACCCCTTGTAAAACCTCGCTGCGTTTTCAGGCGTGGCATCCTTGTTGCCGTCGGTGGGCCACCCGATCTGCCCCACCACGATCTCCATGTCCGGGTACCCCGCCTTCTCAATCGCCACCACCAACGAATCGTACAGGAACGCGAACGCGTTCCTGTACGTATACTTGCCGTCCACGATAGTGAAGTTGTATTTGTTGTCCATGAATCCAAACTCCACGGGCCATTTATAGGTCTCGGTGGCGGTTAGCGGGTACATATCGAGGGTGAAGAAGGAATTGGTTTTGGCGATTTGTTCCAAGTGCTCCGGCATCTTGTCCTTGATGTCGTCGCGGAATTCGCCCTCCGACGGCGTTTTCGCGACCTTTATGATGTCGATATAATGGGACGTGGTGGTCCTGATGTGGGAGAGGTTGAAATTGTCCAACGCCCACCGTGTCTCTCTGAACACATCCGTCAAATTCCATAAAATAGGAATGCTTTTTGGACTCACGAACGGTTGCTGCATTACTATCACAGTCCTACAATATAATATAATAATTCAAACACAACAATCAATAATAGTATAATACTCAGTAGTTAACATAACATGCATGCATAAGCAGCATAACCAGCTTTCTGGTTGGTGTGAGTGACTGTACACTCTCATATTCTTATCTTTTTAAGAGATATTAAAAGTTCAAAAACAAAGTAAGATACTTTTCAAAGTTGTAAAAATAGAGAAATATTCATTTGGGGCTTTGAGTTTCCCACATGGGAGAGGTTGAAATTGTCCAACGCCCACCGTGTCTCTCTGAACACATCCGTCAAATTCCATAAAATAGGAATGCTTTTTGGACTCACGAACGGTTGCTGCATTACTATCACAGTCCTACAATATAATATAATAATTCAAACACAACAATCAATAATAGTATAATACTCAGTAGTTAACATAACATGCATGCATAAGCAGCATAACCAGCTTTCTGGTTGGTGTGAGTGACTGTACACTCTCATATTCTTATCTTTTTAAGAGATATTAAAAGTTCAAAAACAAAGTAAGATACTTTTCAAAGTTGTAAAAATAGAGAAATATTCATTTG
The DNA here is from genome assembly GCF_003576645.1 of Ipomoea triloba. NCBI lineage: Eukaryota > Viridiplantae > Streptophyta > Magnoliopsida > Solanales > Convolvulaceae > Ipomoea > Ipomoea triloba. The sequence goes on from NC_044929.1 coordinate 6,702,487, forward strand.
GGGCTTTGAGTTTCCCACATGGGAGAGGTTGAAATTGTCCAACGCCCACCGTGTCTCTCTGAACACATCCGTCAAATTCCATAAAATAGGAATGCTTTTTGGACTCACGAACGGTTGCTGCATTACTATCACAGTCCTACAATATAATATAATAATTCAAACACAACAATCAATAATAGTATAATACTCAGTAGTTAACATAACATGCATGCATAAGCAGCATAACCAGCTTCCTGGTTGGTGTGAGTGACCGTACACTCTCATATTCTTATCTTTTTAAGAGATATTAAAAGTTCAAAAACAAAGTAAGATACTTTTCAAAGTTGTAAAAATAGAGAAATATTCATTTGGGGCTTTGAGTTTCCCACATGGGAGAGGTTGAAATTGTCCAACGCCCACCGTGTCTCTCTGAACACATCCGTCAAATTCCATAAAATAGGAATGCTTTTTGGACTCACGAACGGTTGTTGCATTACTATCGCAGTCCTACAATATAATATAATAATTCAAACACAACAATCAATAATAGTATAATACTCAGTAGTTAACATAACATGCATGCATAAGCAGCATAACCAGCTTCCTGGTTGGTGTGAGTGACCGTACACTCTCATATTCTTATCTTTTTAAGAGATATTAAAAGTTCAAAAACAAAGTAAGATACTTTTCAAAGTTGTAAAAATAGAGAAATATTCATTTGGGGCTTTGAGTTTCCCACATGGGTTTCTGATATTTTAGCAAAAAAGTTCATTTTGAATTTTTAAGAAACACCATTTGCATTTCTGACAAGAAACTCAAATCGCATATGGGTTTTTCTATTTTGTACAACTTTAAAAAGTGTCATATTATTGTCTCTTCTTCCACAAAATGACATATTTCAGTCAAAAACTTCGAATCCCACTGAAAGTATGTATGGAAAAATGCCTAAAGATAACAGGAAGGTTTGGAATGGATCCCTTATATTCACATAAAGACTAGGATTTGACCGATGCGGTAATTACACAACTCACCATTTACCCAAACAGATGCTTTAGGGGCGGGGTCTTGTGAATTTATGATTAGTCCAACAAAATTGGGATCATCTAAGTTTTTTTATAAAATCAATATGGTCACTTTACCCGATAATTGAACCAGTCTGATGCTTACTTAATCTGAGTCTAACTCAATTGATTTGACCTGAGGTGACCCTTATGTGCTGACAAGGGATGAGAGACCTTAATCCCTTATGCACAGAGTGTACTGATAAGGAATGAGAATTAACAGCTCGTTTGGTTCGCTGGAAAATATTTGAAGGAAATGGAATTCAAATTCCATGAAAAACAAATTAGCAGGAAAATAGATTCCATTGTTTGGTTAGTGGAAAAGAAATTACTGGGAATATGAATTCTATTGTTTGGTTGGATTTGGAATAGTAAGGAATTATGAATATAAAGACCAATATGCCCTTAGCAATTAATAGTGATAATATATTATATTATTAATTTATTATTGATGAGGGCAAAATAGTCTACTTGCTCAATACTTTCTTCCCAAACTCCATGGAAAACAAAATACCACCTCCTAACTAAGAATTTGTTTTCCTTCACTTTTGGAAACTCAAGTTCCAATGGAAAACATTTTCCATCCAACCAAACAATGGAAAAACATAATGCCCGTTTACTAACTGAAAATTTTCTCTAGTTTTCTGGAAATTTAGAAAATTGGAAAACAGAAAATATGTTTACTAGCACAGTTTTTCATTTTGAAAATAGGAAATAATTTTTCAATTTTCTAGAAAACTGAAACACTATAAAAAACAATTTTTTAAATGGAAAACAGAATCAGCAATCATCTATTATACTATATGTCACTACAATCACATTCTCACAATTATCTACTTACATATTTATTCATTACTATGATTACATTTATTATCATTTTCTTTTACTTATCATCATCTTCTATCTTTTCTACTTGCATTACTTATTTAAACATAACTTATTTGATTATGCTTAAAATTATACATCATTCACACTATCAAAATTAAAAATTGAAATCTATACTATGTTTTATATTTGGATTGAACTCAATTGATTATTGGTTTGGATATTTTTAATTATGTTATATCAAATACAAGTTTGGTCCAAATACCAGATATCGAAATTTCACATATATTACTATATTAGAGTTCAAAATAAAAATTATATATTATATACATGTCATTCAAATGAATATATCCAAACATATTTTAAATATTAGCTCAAAAATTATTAATATTATCTAAACTAAATTTTATGTGAACTTAATAAGGTATTGGTTCAGATATATTTTTATTTATGTTATATACATATATAAATTTGGTTCGGATATCAAATGTAAAATTTTTACATATATTGGACTTAAAAGTAAAAAATATATTTATTCTATTTAAACCAAATATATTTTAAAATATTTTAAATATAAGGTCTAAAAACCACTCGAAATTAAACTACTTATAACGTTAATCTAAAAAAATAAATTTGAAAAAATAAGTGTTAGTAAACAAGTTTTCTAAACAGAAAATAGCGATTAAAAACGGGAAAATTAGAAAACAAAAAAAAAACAGAAAACAATTTTCTGTTAGTAAACAGGACCATATTTTCCTCCACTTCTATGGAAAAGATTTTCCATCCAACCAAACACCCCGTAAGAGTTCGCTGCTGGAAACATTAAAAAAAAAAAAAAAAAAAAAAAAAAAAGGTAGAGATGAATATATGATTGAAAGGCGTATGGTATGGATGGACGGACTTACGTAATGTTGACTTTTCTTTGAATGGGTGGCAGAATAAGTTCAACTACCCAGCCGCTACCGTTCTGGAGATCGGACATAAATTTGTCTCTGAGAATGAAGTCTCTGGACAAGGTGACGGTGACGCCGATGGAGCTCCCTTCGAGGGCCACCAAAACGCTAGGCCGCGGCGCAAATATTCTGACGTCAGAAATCCCGTTCTGAAGCAGCAAATCCACCGCCGACGACGCCACCAATTGATGCGTCGCGTATCTGCCCCAGTTCATGCCTACGAAGCTCTCCACGCCATTACTGCCTCTCAACAACATCAACACAATCAAATAGCATTTCCAGATCCACCACGATCGCATCTCCATCTTCGATCTTCAATACTTCAATTCCAGATGGATGCTCCTCGTTAACGATATATATGATTCAATTCAATTCCTTCCTCAGATTATGTCTGCAGGTCAGATACATACGATGCTTTATATATATGGATGTGTTGAATTGAATTGAATTGAATTGAATTGGAATATGAGGCGAGGCGATTGTGCGTTTGTGTGTAAATGTATAGATGATGACAGATTTGCAGAATTATATATGTAGAATTTCCCAAAACGGAAATTAAAGATTCATGTATGCATGTATACCTCTTTTATACCTGCAATCGGAGCTTCTCCACTTCTGATTAGAGACAAGTTCGGAGCTTCACGCTAGCCAAACAGACATTCAAACAGTTACAGGGCCGCTCCTTACAAAATGGAGTAGTTTCAATTTGTGTGTTGTCATTTTTCTTTTATGATGGTTCAATAAGCCTGGAGCTATTCATAAAAGTATAATTCACTCTAATTATAATTTTTTTTTAAAAAAATGTAATTAATCTCATTTGATCCTTTATTACAGGTAACTTTCAAGTTAAAAGTGTTTGAAATGCCACATCAATATGTTTTGATGATTTGGATAGCCCATTCACATAATAATAATAATAATAATAATAAGTTCATCTGTCTAATTGGAGTTTTTTTTTTTAATTCGATGATTTAATTACATTTTCATGAATAGTTCAATGGCTTATTCTTCTTTTTTTTTCTCATAAAAGGATAAATTTCCTCACCCAACACGATAATAGATGGATAAATTATGCTATTATGGTAACTTAGCAGTCGATTAGTGTCTACTTAATTGTAAATTTAGTGATATTACATTTCGAAAGTAATAAAAATTTTCATGGATGCAAATAGTTAACGTAACGATTTGCGCAAGTTATTGCAGAAAACTAATCTAAATGGAAAGGAGAATAAACCATCTGAAGAAGAGAGCCCACTAAAACTCTTTCGGTATTTAAACATATATGATATATATACAGCTATATGTGAATGCCATAACAAGAAAACACAAAGGATAGATCAGAGCAGATGCAGTTAATCAAGAGAGATGGGATTAGGAAGAGATGAAGTGACATTTTATTTTCAGTGAAACAATGAAGTCCAGTTACACACAAAGATTGGTGCAGATGAATTTTCCCTAATGACCTAATTTACATTGAGCAAGAAAAAATTATTGCAGAAACTGGAAAAAATGCAGGCAGATAAAAAGCATGAGGATTATGGCTCTGATCTGAAGTTGAGAATAATTTATCTATCTGTGAAGATCATCAAATGTCAGGCAGCCAACACGGGGATTGAAGTGAAACGAAGAAACCTTTTTTACCCACCGGTATGGCTGCTCTCGACCACCCTCACCGGCTCAACCATTTGCTGTCAAGCCATTTCATTTCATTATTGTAAATGTTTAGCATCATCAATGAATGAAGCAAAGACAGCTTCTTCTGTTTTCCTCTTCGTTCTCGGTCTCACCTGTTTCACTACACGAAAATAAAGATCGAGGCGAAATAGAGTCAGTCTCAAAATGACTGCTCATATAATCTGAACCTACTCCCTAAAAGATGTGCAGACACAAGCAAATTTAGCAGATCAAACATACATGCCATTTGATTATCGCCTTATCGGCATTTGCTAATGGTATTACTTCCCTGACACTCCATAAGATTTTATGGTGCAAGATGTGACGTCGATGCAACTCTAACTAACACAAAGTGCTTAAATGGAGAACTGATACTTGAGATATCGAGACACCCCCCGTTGTAAGCATTTACAAATCGGGATGGAGACGTTTGATCCTAGACACTGACCTTTGAATGCAATAAATAAACTATTTGGTTGGGAGTTCATCCAACTATCCAAGCAATTCTACCCAAAAAGACAAGGATTAAGAAAAGAGAAAGAAGCAGAAAAGGAAAGTCCTTATGTTACAGTTTATGCATCAGTGTTATGATTCTTCATAGGAGGAGACACAGCATAGTTGCAAAAAACTTTTCATGTTTCTTCATACATATACTTTTGCTTACGCTAGACTAATCCTAGGCCTCCAGAACCCCTACCCAAGAGTCGCTGAAGAAGGTAAATTGTAAGTCGCCCAACCAGCCTCTCAGTCAGTCCCTGTCGTTGACTCTACACAAGGGATCCTATTTAAGTAGCTTTAACGTTCGAGATTTCAACCACCTCCCTCTAAGATGTAATTTGAAGTGTAGTAAATGTTTTTGAGTCTGAATACATGAAATCTCTGTTTGGTGTTGTCCAATTCATAGTGATTGTGAACATCATTCCTTCATCTTTTCACCATAGGCACTAATGAAATAAGTTAGAAGGGAATAAGAATCAGAAAACCAGGTTGTCACCTGTTTCTGGGGTAATACACACCAATACACCATACTTGATCTTCCTATGCAAACATCAAATCAGCAGGAATTGTATAATGCACAAAAACCCAAACTTTTTCCAACCACAAAAGTTTTTTTTTTTTTTTTTTTTTTTGCATATAAATGCATTCTATGACTACTTCAAATTTGGCAAAACCTTTCCTGCTGCAACAATTGCAGACAACAAGCTAAGCTTCTACAATGAAAACACACATAATTTACCTGAAAGATTCCTAACATTTCCCTCATAGCATGTGTACTTTTTTTTTTGGATGATGAGGAAAACCCTACGACTCTTTCGGGTATAGGCAATTCCCGCCTTGACCCTAGTTGGCAAAGAACCACAAAAAAGTAAACCAGTCTAGGTCACCCATTCAAACCAGGGGACAAGAAAGTAAATCAGTCTAGGTCACCTATATCTGGCCGCCTCAAACCTAGGGGCCAAGAATTATAACTCGTGAACTTGTGTTTACAAGTGTGGATCTCTTACTGTCTTGGCTAGCATGTGTACTTGGGTAAAAATGAGAGAGAGAGAGGCTACCTTGATTCAAACTCCTTGATCTGAGCAAGTTGTTGACCTACATCATCCACCCATTGTACCCTCTTCCTTTCAATCTCCTCTGGGGTTGATTTTCTAATGCAGCTCCTAATGCCACCACTCTCACCTTCTTGCCTCACTTCTTTGACATCTTTGCCCTCCCCACACAACTGCCCAGAAGCAGGGACAGTATGGGTATTTTTCACCTTCAAATGGGGGTGGGTGGTGGTGTAAAGGTGGTGATGAGCAGCAGAGGGGTTGCAGAAACAGATGAATGGGCAATGAATCTTGCAAGATAACACCCTTCTCACCTTGCTTTGCTTCATCAAGAAACAACCCTCATCTTAACACACAACACAAATCAAGAACAACAACAAAATCTCTTGGAAAAAAACAACAAAAAACCCCAATTGTCTAATATGGGTAATTGTAATTCCAAGAAAACTGCAATTAACTAACACTCTTTCAAGGAATCAGAACACAATTCTCTGCACTTCATCACACCAATTACCCAAGGTCCAGAAATTCATGTAACTCCTCCCAAGAACAAAAAAAAGAATAACTTTTTGCTGCTTTTATACTCAATCCAAATGTAATTAAAGCAGAGAGGAAAAAGATATTGTTTTTCCCAAGAAATATACAGAAACACTGAAGCAAATATTTTGGAGGGTTCTGAATATGATTCCCAGTTCAGGTAGAATTCTGGCAGCTGTCAAATTAAATGAAGCCCAATTAGATTATTATCCAGTAACAGACATATCCGTGGTGGCATATTCTGGGATTGAAGAGGAAAAAAGGTGATTCTTGTCAACCTGTAATGACCACTCTATCCTCTTTCACTACATTAATTCAAAGGTTAATGATTCATTTCCTCTCCAAATTCCATTCTAAACTTCATGAACCAAATTGGGAATTGGAAAATGTTTTTCAGGTTAATTTTGTCATCAAATATTTTATCTATGATGTGATGTGTGTCATAATTTATTTTATATGGAGTATTAATTATCTGTAAATTTATTATTTTTAGCCTAATCTTGATTACGCGACCCATTGCAACATATAGTTTTATAACCAATAATGCACACTATTTTAAAGCATAAAATATATTTTCTTACCCAAAAATTTTGTTATTCTAAACACATAATGTACATTATTATTCTAACACATAAAGTAAATTATTCTAATACATAATGTACATTATTCTAACACATAAAGTACATTATTCTAACTTATAATGTACATTATTCTAACTCATAAAATTCAATAAGCCATTTAGAGGCACCAATCCATGGAAGAGTTTGGAGGGAATTACACACACACACATATATATATATGATTATTAAATAAAATTTTGAGTTAATTTCATTGTTGGTCATAGATTTATACGTGGCATTCCACTTTTAGTCATTGTTTATTAGAACATCCCCATTTGTTCCTAATATTATTGTAGCATGATTATTTTTAGTCATCCATCAACAAAATCGTCAAAATGTCTTTAAATACAAAGACATTTTAATCTTTTTATATATTATATATACAAAGTAGTTAAACCACTATATTTTTTATATTTATTTGTTTATAAGTACTTTCTCAACCTACTGAAGCACAAAGAGTCAATATCGTCTCCACTGAGGCTCAAACCTACCCCCTTCCATATGTGGTGTAACCGGGTGCCACTAGACCCCAAGGTCTTGGCAACTGTTTTGTTAATAAAGGACAAAAATTATTATGTCACAATAATACTAGGACCAAGAGTGGATGTTCTGATCAAAAATGACTTACAGTAGACTGTCACCTATAAATTTAAGACTACAAATGGAATTAACTCTTTTTTTTAAAACCTAGGTCCATCAATTTATAAACAATTAATGAATATAAATTTTTATTATCACATTAAATAAATTTAAAAGGAGAAAATAAGATAAGGAAGGTTGAGGAATCTTTGCCAAAAGAGAAGGAAATGTTTTGTAAAAACTCCAGCTAGGCAGTGAAATAGAGAGGAATAGATTCTCTTGGATTGTAAACTTTGAGTCATTCACTCATAAACAAATAAGTGTTGATTTGTAAGCTTAGAATTTGATTCTTTGGAATGAACTTTTTGAAAATTCTTGAGTGATCAAAAAGTAATTAGATAAACGGAAAATATGATTGTTGGAGCCATGCTAACATCGCATAAAAATCACATGATTCTTCCTTTTAAAGAGGTTTTCATTTCTGAGAAAGTAAAATTTTTCGTATTCATTGTTTATTTGATTACATCTTTATAAATTTATACTTTTTTTTTCTTGATACAGTAATTTTAAAAACCTACTATGGAATATAAATTAATGTATACAACAATTATGTGTTTGATAAATAAATATTTTTAAAAATACAACAAATATATATGATGTGTGTGCACCATCTTTTTGGAAATTAGAAGTACTTTTTTTTTTTGGTGGGAGTGGGGTTGGGGGACCAAGTAACACAATTCTTTTCTCATGAGAAGTGTGCAACAACCAATATCAAACGTGTAGGCATGTATCATTGTATGTTGCATAGTGCATTAAAAATAGTATCATGAGACTCCTACAATTGTTATTTATTAACCTGTTATCTTTTTATTAGATTTTAAATTTTTTATTAGCTCAGGTTAAAATCAACTAATTCATAAATAAATAATTTTTTATTTTTAATTTTGGAGGGACTAATATGGGATGATAATGGAAAGAGTAAGAAATATTTTCCTTAAAATATATAATTATTATGTTGCAAGAAGGAAAGGTAGGGTGGGGAGTGGGGTGTGGGGTGGGAATCTTCAGCAAATTCTTATGAAGATTTAGTCAACAAGATAGTAATAAAAAAAAAATTGATGTTATATTTTCCAATCTTCTTCTTCTCCCAAATACTATTTTCTGAACCATTGAGCTAAGTTCGTGCAGACAATATTTTCCAATCCTTATATCATGAATCAGGGTGTTGTAACTTTTTGTATCTTGTGTTACGAAATCATATACCTAAGTACCTTACAAGTATGAATTTTGTACCTGGTCTTTTCAATCCAGCTAAGTCCATAATGCTATGTTATATATGTGTTTTGTGTTGTGATTTTTTGTGTTTTATGTTATGAAATTTTGTACCTTACAAATATGAACTTTATACCTTATTGTTTCAATTCAGGATCCATACTGCTATGTGAACCCTGGTCCATGATATAAATTGCCTTATATTTCCCTCATGGATTTCACACCTTACATGACAGTATGTAATTGGTCTTATTTATATTTTATTAATAAGTGGATTTCTTTTTAATTGTAAGTTGGGTCAGCCAATTTACTAATAACTTATGGATATAAATAGTTTTATTGTCTTATTTATATTTTAGTAATAAGTGGATTTAATTTCTTTTTAATTGTAAGTTGGGTTAGCCAATTCCCTAATAACTTATGGATACAAATAGTTTTATTGTCATATCATGCGATAAACATTGGGAGGGAAATTAAAAATAGCATTGTTCAAAATGAAGGAGCATTTATATTTAGATTATTAGTAGCACATCAATTTTAAGGTGGAATATATCTTTTTGCATTATGAGATTACAATATATATATATATATATATATATATATATATATATATATATATATATATATATATATATATATATTTGACCAACTAAATTTCTATTTTATTCTTTTTTTGAATATATTAATTCTATTTTACATTTTATAAGTTTTATAGTTTGCCATCTAATTGAATAATAATAATAATAATAATAATAATAATAATAATAATAATAATAATATTATTATTATTATTATTATTATTATTATCATTATTATTGTTGTTGTTGTTGTTGTTGTTGTTGTTTATTATTATTATTATTGTTATTGTTATTATTATTATTATCTAAGATGCAATTTATTGAAACTTAGAAGCCTAAGCTACCATTGATTGATTTTGTGAATGATTAGCCATCAGAAGTTTGCAAGTTGTTATTATCTCACATCTGTGGGTGCTATGATGAACATGCAACAACTTTGTTTTGGTAGGTTTGGATATATCTACAAATATAGATCTAAAAAAATATAAATTATTAAAGTTAAGCAAAATTTTGTGTAAATTAGATAATGACTCGTCACAATTTTTGTCTCGTCGGTCTCCTAATCTTTGATCATTCCCTTGAAGGGGTGAAGCCACTCATTTTTGCGGACATTATTGGTATTGTCTGGTTCAGTTTTGTTAGATTTTTAGACTTTTGTTTATGATATTCTTCTAATTGTATTTGTAAAAATAAAAATAAAAATAAAAAAGAAGTTAAGGAATTTGTATTTAAAACTTGATGAGTATAAATAAATAAATAAAGCATTTTATATCTTAGTAGTGTTCAACTTTCTTTCTTCCCAAAAAGGTTGAATCCCTAACCCCAAGGGTCCCACGTCCTGGCCCGACAGAGCATTTGGGAGGATGTAAACATTTCTTATTGTTTCCATAGTCATATCAAGTAATTAAAAAAAAAATGTCTTCCCAAATTGCCTTTCCTATTTCTTTTTTTAAATGGAAAAACAAAAATGTTCCCCTCTACCTATTGAAGTGTCGTTCTAAGCCCATTGATAACCTTATTATTATTATTATTATTTTTGAGATTGATAACCTTATTTTTAAGAGGACTAAATATGTTTCAATCATTTAAATCACGTGTGGTTGATGATAAAGAGTATACATAAAAAATTTTTATGATGAGGATTCTTGATTTACATAAGTTTATTATACTAATCAATTTTTTTTTAATTAAATTTAAACAAGCAATAAAGAGGTGTTTACTAGCAAATAGGCCAACCTAAACCCACCCTAGATGTAGATATAGATATTAATAGAGATGGTACTACTTATGCGTGTGGGGGGTAGGGGGTAGGGGAGAGGAGCATGGGATGAGGTATGTATCAAAATAATGGAACCAACCAAATGATGAAAGCTGGCCAATAAAGTTCATATATACTTGTGCTTTTTTTTAACAAACGCATATGATTGCCGACATGCAAAGTTAAATTCCTTTTTCATATTATGATATTCTTCATATCCCAATACTTTCTTTTTTACTTATTCAAATTCATTTTTCATAACTTTCTCTTACTGTCAATAATGACCTTGTGGTCAAATGATATGTAGTGACTCTTTCAAATGAGAGATCATGACTCATGAGACCGAACCTTAGCAGAGGCAGTTTTGACTCTTTTTTCTTCAACAGGTTAAGAAAATATAGAAGAACAGATGCTACAATGTAATAGGAGTCAGTAATCCTTTAAAAAAAAAAAACTCTCCTACACTAAACCCTTTCACAATTTTACCTATTTTAGGAATAAATTTTAAAAAACCTAGTCAAAGGCATCACCTCTATTAATATCCAATTTAATCATTGAATATAGTAGTTTTATGACTTTATCCAAATTAGTCTTCGACTATAATAATTTTGTGAGACCAAGTAAATGTTAGTTTAGTTTGTTCCTATTCTTTAGCCTTCAGTATAGTCAGTTAGTGTAGAGTCATTATCTGTAATCCATCTCTCTCTGCGAATGATCAATCGAACACGATCTCATTTGGTATCAGACTAGTGTTAGGTTCCTCTTATCTCTCTCTTCTTTTCCGATGGCCACCGCTGATTCCGAGCGCACTGTCACAGCGCCTCCTGCGCCGGCGGTCGCCACCACTCCGAACCCCCTCAACTCCGCTCACCACTTCGTGTCGATCAAATTGACGACACGAAACTATCTTTTTTGGCGCACTCAGCTTGTACCGTTCCTCAAAGGTCAAGGTTTATTATGTTACGTTGATGGAACCTTGCCGTGTCCACCAGCCGAAATCACCGCGGAATCCGCCGGCGGCACCACATTGGCAGAAGCCACTTCCACCGCTTCCAATCCAGCGTACAGCGTCTGGATGCAGCAGGACCAATCTATCTTGTCCATGCTGGTTGCCTCCCTCTCCGAGGAGTTAATGTACCTTGCGGTTGGCCGCACCACCGCACGCGAGGTATGGAGCCCCATCGAAGCAGCGCTCGGATCGTCGACTCGCGCACGCTGCCTCAATCTTCTCGCACAATTTCAATCTCTCCGTCAGGGAGATTCATCGCCGGCCGAGTACCTGGGCAGAGCACAGCTTCTGGTCGCCGATCTTGCTCTCGCCGGCCGCCCGGTCTCACTAGACGAACAGAACCTCTATGTGTTCAGAGGTCTTCGGCCGGAATTCAGGGCGATGGCGGCATCTCTGGTGGTCTCAGGTAATCCCGTCTCCATCCCTCAGTTAGCCGATTGCCTCCATGCTCAGCAGTTCATCTACGCTGATGATTTTGCGAGCGTCGCACCATTCCCGGCTGGTTCACCCACGGCGATGGTCGCAAACAGAGGACGCCGAAACCATGGCGATGGCGGGCGTTCAAATCGCGGTAGACGCGGCAACCAATGGCAGGGACAAGGTCGAGGCGGATCAGGCCGTGGGCGTGGTGGATCACCGCGCTGTCAGATTTGCCGTTCACACGGCCACACCGCCGTTTACTGCTATCGGCGCTACTCCGAACAGCCTCCAGCACAGGCCAATGTTGCGGTGGCTACTGATGACGGAGGCATGTCGCAGGCTGGTTCCGCATGGTTTCCGGACACAGGAGCGACGTCACACGCTACTCCGGATCCCACCATGTTGACGCAAGCTGATGAGTACACGGGCAGTGATGTTCTCTGTGTCGGTAATGGCACAGGTTTGGGTATTTCTAGTATTGGTTTTTCTTCGATCCCCACAGTTTCAAAGTCTCTTAAAATGCCTAATATCCTGCATGTGCCACAATTATCTGCGTCGTTATTGTCAGTTAACCGTTTTGCTATTGATAATAACGTATATTTTGAATTTCACCCCACATTTTTTGTTGTGAAGGATTGCATCACCAAGGCGGTGTTCCTTAAAGGGTCCAGTTCGGGTGGTTTATACTCACTTCCAGTACCCCGGGTGCATTCAGCGTATCTGTCAGCTCGGGCTCCTTCCGCTGTATGGCATCGTCGTCTAGGCCACCCGCACTCTCGTGTCCAACAACGTGTTCTCCAGTCCTGTCCTATTTCACCGCAGAAAATAAGCCAGCCACGTCTCTGTGCGTCCTGCCAATTGGGCAAATCCTCCCGTTTTCCCCTAGATAGAATAAACACATCTAGTTCCAATGTATTAGACTTAATCTATTCGGACATTTGGGGTCCAGCCCCGGTTATTTCTTCAGAAGGTTTTCGTTACTTCGTACTTTTTGTTGATGATCATACCCGGTTTTGTTGGTATTTTCCTTTACGTGTAAAAACCGATATATATAAAATATTCGATGTTTTTCGGGCCATGGTAGAACGGTTGTTCTCCCGTTCTATCAAGGCCATACAATCTGATTTAGGGGGTGAGTACTGTCGATTACAAAAGTTGTTTAAATCTCTTGGTATAGTGCATAGGCAATCCTGTGCCTACACACATGAACAAAACGGCCGAGTAGAGCGCCGGCACCGACACATCGTCGAAACCAGCTTAGCTCTACTCGCAGAAGGGTCAGTTCCTTTAAAATACTGGGACACCGCATTCGAAACAGCCACATATCTCATAAACCGTTTACCGTCCTCGGTTTTACAGTTTGATACCCCTTTCTTCCGTCTGTTTAAAACACCACCCTCCTATACATCCCTCCGGGTTTACGGGTGTCTATGTTATCCTCACCTCTGCCCCTATAATCGTCACAAAGTCGAGTTCTGGTCAGCCCCGTGTGTGTTCTTAGATTACCCTACATCATTCCGGGGATATCGTTGTTTAAACCTTAATACTGGAAAAACCTTTATCTGTCAGCATGTCCGCTTTGACGAAACTGTGTTTCCCTTTGCTACTTCTTTACAGGGTAACATACAGGAAAAGGAACCACCAGAACCATGGGGTTCAAGCCCAATGGTACCGACTGCTGTTCCCGAAGTACCTTCCGCCACTATACCTGCACCGGCACAACCAGTTACTACCAGAACCCGTGCCCCAAAGCGGCGCACCGCGGCCGATCCCCAACAGCGGGAGCACAATATGCGACTTCGGCACATGACCCGGGGCACCGGGGAGCCATTTCATGCGCTCACAGCTGATCCAGGGCCTACAGATCCTACCTGCTACACTCAGGCGGTGTCCCACCCTCAGTGGCGGGATGCCATGGATCAGGAGTTCAACGCTCTATTACACAATAGCACCTGGACTTTTGTACCTCCAAAACCCGACATGAATATTATTGGGTGTAAGTGGTATACAGAACTAAAAGGAAGGCCAACGATACTATTGAGCGCTACAAGGCGCGACTAATAGCTAAAGGTTTTAACCAGGTGGCAGGAGAAGATTTTTTTGATACTTTCAGCCCCGTTGTCAAACCGACAATGGTCCGCCTGTTATTTTCCTTTGCAGTTACCAACAGGTGGACTTTGCGTCAGCTTGATGTCCATAACGCCTTTTTAAATGGCCATCTAGCTGAGACGGTCTTTATGCGCCAACCACCAGGTTATGAGGACCCAGCTCATCCCAATCACGTGTGTCACCTCCAACGATCTTTGTATGGTTTAAAACAGGCCCCCCGTGCATGGTTCAAACGCCTCCATGAATTTCTCCTAGTAACCGGGTTCTCCGCCTCTAAAACTGATGTGTCTCTGTTTCACTACACCTGCGGCACATCCAGGGTGTTTTTGTTAGTCTACGTGGATGATATTATTATGATGGGTAATGATTCCACGCTCATTGATAACCTTCTAGCCCGTATGGCATCCACTTTCAAGATTAGAGATCTTGGTGCGCCCAGTTTCTTCCTTGGTATAGAAACTCTTCCAGTATCTGGCGGTTTGGTTCTCTCACAACGCCGTTACATGGGTGATTTACTCAAGCGTGCAGGTATGACTCAGTGCAAGCCGCTCGCCACTCCGGCTTCGGTCACTCAGGCCGTCACTCCGACCGATGACAGTTTTGATAATCCGACACAGTATCGCCGGTTAGTTGGAGCTCTGCAGTATTTAACTATCACACGCCTAGATCTCTCCTATGCAGTTAATCGACTATGCCAGTTCATGCATGCTCCCACAATAGAACACTGGGGTCTTCTGAAGCGGGTACTCCGATATGTCAAGGGCACCCTAGATTATGGACTCCGTATCTCATTGTCGACATCGGGTGACATACATGCTTTCTCTGACTCCGACTGGGCCGGCTGTCCGACTGACCGCAAGTCTACAAGTGGGTATGCTGTCTTCCTCGGGTCCAACTTGGTTTCCTGGGTTTCTCGGAAACAGCGGACAGTTGCTCGCTCCTCGACTGAAGCAGAATACAAAGGGCTAGCTGATGTCTCGGCTGAGGTCACGTGGGTTGTGTCTTTGTTAAAAGAACTGGGCTTACATGCAGGTGGACCAGCTACGCTGTGGTGTGACAACCTCGGGGCTACATATATGTGCGCGAATCCAGTGTTTCATGCCAGAACGAAACACGTTGAAATTGACTATCACTTTGTCCGAGACAAGGTTGCATCTGGGGATTTCCTGGTCAATTTTATATCAACAAAGGATCAAATTGCTGACATTTTTACCAAGCCGTTACCAGCAACTCGTTTTGCAGCTCTCAGGGACAAGCTCAACGTTGTGTCTCTCCAACCTTGTGCTTGAGGGGGTGTGTGAGACCAAGTAAATGTTAGTTTAGTTTGTTCCTATTCTTTAGCCTTTCAATATAGTCTGTAGAGTCATTATCTGTAATCCATCTCTCTGTGAATGATCAATCGAACACGACCTCATTAATTTTACCTAATTTAGTCCTTGATTATAATGATTTTTTATGATTTAGTCCTTGATTAACTGAGGATTCAATTGGGCAAAATCATCAAAGTTCAAGATCTAGTTATGCACAAAAAATCATTTAGAACTAAATCGAGAAAAATAACTATAATCGAGAATTAAATTTTGGGTATTAACTCTCATCAATTGTATGTTTAGTTCCCCAAATAAATTTTAAAAGAATAAGAATCATTGTATAGGTTGTATTCTGGTGTTAGATTAATTTAAGGAATATGAATAGAATAACATGCAAAAGACATAAATACCCTCTATATTGAATGATAGATGTATAATATAGTAGAGATACTTTGACAGGTATTCCATCCATGAAATGATCATAAAATGATTTTAAAAAAAAATACTTGATTAATTAGAAAATAACACACTTTATCTACTCTGTATTTCATCAAAAGTCTTCTAACAAGTTAAGCTGTCTGTTCAAAAAACAAAAATGTTTGACAAGAATGGTAGTATAGTGGGGATGGGGATGATTGTCCAAAATTGACTTCAGATCAGTAAGAATAGAACATGGGTGACACAACCCATAAGATCCCATGAAGATAAATGGAAGAATTTGTTGAACCCATGTGCATTGATTGCATCAGTAGCCAATCTTATGGAAAGAGAATTCCCACCTATCCGCTGCTACTCGGTAAGTTTCTGTTGAGCCTTGAGGACTGGGAAAGCAATGACATCACGGATGCTGGCAGAGTTTGTTAAAAGCATTACTAGCCTGTCGATGCCAAGTCCCTGAAAATCAACCCCCGTTGAGAATCAGCTAATGTGAGTGGAATAAATTAAACTTGAGTTTAAGATAAGAATAATCTCTAACTGAAATTGATTGAGCCGGGTGTTTTAACAAATAAGTATAAGCTAGTTGACATTAACAGTCCTACCGAGCATCAGCAAATGACGTTCATATAGGCAATGTCGTCATAAGTATATCTAGTTATATCATATAATAAGGAATGTGTTGTGTGAGTGTGGTCAGATTGAAGAATGGTCAATAAAGAAAGCCGGCTAACAACCTAGAGATATAAGAAAAGCGGAGTAGTTGGTAAAGATACCATTCCAGAAGCAGGAGGCATCCCATATTCTAGAGCCGTGAGAAAGTCTTCATCAAGAGTCACTTCATAGGAGTCGTCGGCATCGTCATCATTTTTGTCATCCTTTCCCTCAACAGCTGCTTCTGAAACTGCAGCCTCTCTTTTCTCATTATGCTGCCTCACTTGCTCTTCCAATCGTTCTCTCTACAACAATTTCAGTGCAACATTCAAATTTCACAGCATAGTCAATATGCATATATATGCCAGTAACAAAAGTGAAGCGTTAGGGGTAGCCCCAGCCAAGATGGTTAAGGATACAAACTTGTAACCACAAGATCACAAGTTTGAATCCCAGCCCTCTTGGTTTGAGCCAATCAGCTATGGGCAACCTAGGTTGGTTTACCTCCTTATGGTCCTTTGTTGGTTAGGGTCATAAGGCGGGGTTTACCTAGTGCACACCCTTGGGTAGTGGCTGCGGGTTTCCCTATTCATCAAAAAAAAAAAAACAAAACAAAAGTGCAGCACTTCACCCAGTTTGTAGGGCTTCATCAAAGAGAATATAATTGTTGTCAATGCCACAACTATCTAGTTTTTATTGTACCCATGTGCGTAACTGTGAACTAAAAACTAATTACTTCATACAACAATGCAATTTCATGAATTCTAAGAGCGAAAAATAGTTGGAAGAAGAGTAGAATCAATCTCCTTTTACTATTCATCAAAGGGTTGATATCAGAGGTTGCAGGATTTGAACTCTTTTAACACCTTATAATGTGAAAGTGTGAAGGACTTATCTTGGCCTGTTAAGCCAGAGGGTCATTTGCTATTCAAGTTAACAATGAATTTGTAAGATTTTTTTGGTAGTATTACACATTTTATACAAACTGCAGAGCTACATCCATTTGAAGTAACTTAAAATTATTAGTCACAAGAACATTTATCACGAAAGAATATACAAAAGAGGCACATCTGCTGTAAGGATAAAATATGAAATGACAATATGCATAAGGTAACCTGAAAGCATAACCCACACTGGATTCAAAACTCCAGTGTACCAGTTCCTGATCCTCATATATTTTCACAATCTATGCCATAAAGACTACAAAACACTATTCACTTCAAATGAATTCAAGGAGAAATCATCAGAAACTGAATCCTTCCACCAGAAAACTCAGTTATGCAATGCTTCAAGGATCATCAATCTAAATTGCATTGATTTGTATCTCATAAAAAACATCTTAGCCTAATTAAGTTAATCTCAATAAGATGGACTAAATTGTCTGTTGAAAGTAGCCAAAATCAAAAGAGGAAAATCAATAATACCTGGTCGAGAGGATCAGTTAATTCAGAGAAGGCATTTGCCAGCTCACGACCACAAATGAAAAGTTCAAATCTCTCTGTTAACCCTGAATATCTGCGAAAATGTCAAAAATAAAAAACCAAGAACTTTTCTCTTCCTTGTGAACCATTGGAAGAAAGATATGTACAAATATCATCTTATGTGTGCCATTCTAGAACAGACCAATTCATTTTTGTGAAAAATCATTTCTCCCCATTTTGTTTTGAAGGAAAAAAAAAAAATCAGAAGTAGATAAGTATCTTCTGTACTATAAAAGTGAATCCTCATCATTTTGAATTTGATCAAGTATAATCCACAAAAGACCCAAAAATATCATAAAAGGAACAAAAGTTGTGCGGGGATTGTCTATGCTATAACCCAGACTACATTATCCCACAATTAGTCAATTATATCATCTGGAAACATTTTAGTTGGCCAAAATAAAATGTAAAATATGCTCAACATGTGGCATGTCACTCTGAAGAGCTCTTCCAAAATAGATACTCCTACCTTCTGTGGGGTTTGGCAAGTGGAGATACTTCAATTGGGTAGTCCAAAACAAAAGTAGGCTGAAGAAGCTTTGGTTCCACTACCATCTCAAAGACCTGAAGCAAGAGGTATCAAAGTGAACACTATTGCAAGGAATATGTGATGAAAAGGAGCATGCTGAGAATGTTTGCACAGTTCTCAGCATAATGGATTCCACCTAGACCTCAAAGTTAAACACAAAATATAGTGGTACTGTTTTTTTTTTTCGGGGTGGGGGGTGGGAGGTGGGGGGGGGAGGGTTATAGAAGACTCCCATTGTACACTCGCAAATTGATAAAACTAAGATTTTCAAGCTCACTCAGATTAACCTCATTAAGCAAATGGCCAACAGATCGGGATGCTTCAATATAGCTTTTCTGTTGATTATCATGACAAACATCAATTGTTTTAAGAACAAGTTCTTTAGCAGCTGTAAGATCATCACCAAACTGGTTGAAATCAATTCCTGTAGCTTCTTTCACGAGATTATGCATTGTCTCTCTCCTCCAAGGTCTTTCTAGGCAAATATCTACACCCTGAAAGGAAGTATATGGTTCTCATTGACCATTCTAAAAGTTTAAATTATAAAATATAAAAGGGTGCAAACTCTCAACCCAAAAACCAAAAAAACATTAGAATACAACTCATATTCTCAGAGCTTTGAATGACACCACGAATAGAAAATAATCCTATTACTAAAGATCTTTGGAGCAAAGACCAAACCACTTTCCTATGTTTTCTTCTCCTAGGGAAAACATCTGTGACATTGTGAACTATGGATGAAATATAGAGCAGCATTTTATGCAAACAAGAGAAAAATATCTGTTCAAATTAAGAAGTTATGTTATGAAAATTACAAGCTCAAATAGCTAAACCAAATATGACTCAGTGACACACCATTCAGAATTTTTGGTAGGTAAACAGAAAGATCATATTCACCAAAGATTGCAAACTGAAGATTGAGGATCAATAAATAGAAAGATCATCTAAAGCAAGCACACTCTCCAAGAATTGTATTGGTGAGGAAAGCAGAAAATCCAGTATCCAGAAATGATGTGTTTAGAGATTCACCTTTGTGATCAAACCAAGGATTGCAAGAAAAATAGCAAATTTAACCTACATGGCCAGCTTTTTCATGTTGGATGGTTTAATGGGCACAAAATTACAAAAAAGGGAAAGAAAACAGAAAAAGCCAACCATAAATGATCTAGCAAACTAAACTTTGGGATGAAGAAATCCAAGGACAAATCCTTGAATATTTTGTCACTCAATTACGCCTTAATCTCAACATAGTTTTGATCAACCACATGCTTTCTAATTTCTGTATTAGGAGTCATCATCGGTTAGAGGGATCAGAGGGTCAGAAGCTCTTAGAGCTATCCTTAACAACCTCCCTTCAAATGTATGGTGGTATTTCTTTAGGTCTATATATATATATGAGTATAATCCATGTACAGAGTGAAATATACAACATAAAGCTTCTTCCTTTCAATCTATAACACTGTGTCCATTGAACTCCAATAAGCCTGAACCGGTTGTGAGCCCTAATAACATTATCATATATTTCATCATTTCTATCAAAGTTTCAAACTATCTACTCCTCTTCCTCTCCTGCCACCTATTACCAACATGCTATCACTCATGTCCATTGCCCAAACCAATCTTCATGAGTTCATGGGTCTACATTAAATATTTTGTTCCAGCCAAATTGCATTAGAAACAAGAAGCAAACCTGATAATCCACAGTAAGTTTCCCATGAACTGCAAGAGCACATCTTGTTATAATCTCTTCTGCCATATTCATCATGCTTTCATAATCTGAATATGCTTCGTACATCTAAAGAATGATTTCAATAATAAAGTTGGTCAGAAATTTATGTATTGCTAATAAAACTGATCACAGCTACTCAAAATGAAAAGTTGGTCATCATTGCCATGGTGACTGAGAGTTAACTGAAAAATTACTCTTAGTATACTCTTATCCATCTATTGTACAAAACATCAAACCAACTTAATTGGAAAAATTACCTCTATGGTGGTAAATTCAGGATTATGACGCGTTGATATGCCTTCATTCCTAAATATCCGGCCCATCTCATAAACTTTTTCAAATCCGCCAACCTGTCATTAGGAGAATAAAGTCTCATAGGTATACCATATGCATGCATGCATGTGACTAACAACCACCTGTGGTACAAATGCAAGGGGCTAAGTTCCTCTTATGCAAGGTCTCAAGTTAAAACATGAAGCAATATTGAGAACTTCTCCCCAAATGAAGTGCGGTAATACTTGGACTTGGCGCTAGCCAGAGTCCAATGTAGCTACCACATACCAAGGGGTCATGGTACCCCCAAAAAAGAACATTATTAGACTACAAAAGCATCATATCATGAATATAAATTCATTTCTTCACATAAGGCTAAAATGTTATATTTTCAAGGTGTTGCTAGATTAAAAATACATATATTGAAAATGAGAAGCAATTAGCATCATGTTGATTACCATTTTGAGGAGCTAACTAATTGGTAGCAAACTGCCTTCCCATGTAAACAAATTGGCTGATTCATAATTGGTACAACATCAGCAACATCTTTTTAAAGAAGACATGGTGACTCAGAAAAAGACTAACCAGCATTCTCTTCAAATGGAGCTCAGTTGCTATTCTCAAATAAAGATCCCTACCAAGAGAATTATGGTAAGTAATAAATGGCCTAGCCTCAGCTCCACCAGCTGCTCCCTAGTACACGAAGCCATCAAACACAAAAACACTCTACAACTCAGATAACAGGTATTGAAAGGACAATTAATTTTTTAAAAATGGCAAACAGAATAATACAGGCAAAAAGATGTGAATAATACAGAAAATTCACAAACCTGAAGAACTGGTGTTTCAACTTCAACAAAGCCAAAAGATTCAACTGTTCTCCGAATTTCAGAAACAATCTACTGAAAAAGGCAAAGATGAGCTTTCTATTCCACTGAAGAGTAAATTTATAAAGACATGCTCTATCAACTAAGAAAATATGCAGCACAAGATGAAGGTTAACAAGTTCTAGAAGCAGCACCACGTCAACAACACTCAACTATTAGCCATGCCAGAAACCTAAAAGATGATCAATAAATCAACAAAAGGCTTTTAAATTATTTACTCCAGGAAAAAAATAGTAAATGCAAAGTAAAATAGCAAACAAGGGGAAATATGAATACTCAATACTCTAGAGTGATATCTTTTTAATCCAGAAAACAGAAAGACATTACTCACAGCAATAAAAAAGCACATTTGTTCCAGAATTCATGCATCATTAAGACAAGTAAAGATCCTGTAAGATGCACTAATGAAATTCAAATATAGCATAATTCCACATTTAGTTGTTACTGGCCAAATATGTACAGCTGCAGAGCACCAGATGTAAATCAAGCATGCATCACTTTGGTGGTGCTGAAAAGAGGATGAAGTGATGCATCAGCTCTGCGTGAAATCTGTTTTTAAAAAATAGGAAATATTGTTTCTTTCACACTGGAGGTCCTATGAAAATTTAAAAATAAAAAAATTGCCTTGACCCAACATGGTAATCATTGCTCTAATCTTTAAACAATAGAGAAAAGTTCCACAGAGGATTATAAACAAAATGGGCTACCCAACACTATTATGGTGATCATAATAAAGAACAGATCCATTGACAGTTACAAGTCATTGTGGCAAAATGTGATATTACAATGAGCCTAGTAACAAAAAAATATCGATTATATATTATAGAAGCAAATATCTAAAAAGAAAAAATTGCAACAAAAATAAGTCGTTTAATAGCCTACCTTTGCCCTCTTCCGAAATATATCTGCTACCTCAGGGTTTGCAATCATATCTATATACCTAAAAATTAAGTGGCAAAGATTGTAATCAAAGAGTAACAAGTTCCAAAGATAAAAGAATCAAGGGAAATGATCTTTAAGAGACAGGAAATATGCCGTTCTTTATGTGCTACTGCTTGGCATTCAGTGTAATGCTATCACTTATGCTTACTTTCTAATTAAAACAGTTAACAAGAAGAAAATTATATAATCAGTATATCTACGATTATATCTTATTGCATAAATATATTAATTATGCCAAAGTGCATAATAAGCAGAAAAGTTATGTTGAATTCCCCAATCACCTAGGTGTCACCTCACAACACAAATCAATAAGCAGTGTATAACACACTATGAACATATATCTATCTATTAGATATTAAAAGATGAAGAAGAAGAAGTTCCCACCGCTGCCGGTAGCGCTTATCTACATCTGTTAGGCCATGATATTTGTCCGGCAATGGAAGTAGGGACTTTGTAAGAATTGAAAATGAATTCACACAAACTGATAGCTCCCCTAGAAAAGGAAATAAGTAAATTAATTGCTTTTAAATCTCCAGAGTTCCATGATGCCAGTTCAAACTAGTCAGTACAGAGATCAGATTGATAGTGAAAGATTAGAGAATAGAATGACATATACTTAGCAAGCTGTTTTCAAGTTACAGGTTCATGTGAAAATATATTTTTACAGTGGCAACAACAATAAGGTTAAACATGCAAAAGAAAGAGTAGGAGAACAGCAATGCCAAGTTACCTTTCTCAGTGCGTTTGATTGAACCACGAGCACCCAAGATATCTCCTATATCAACAAGTGTCTTCAACTGGTCAAATTGATCACTGGAGAGCCTTTCCTTCTCACAGTAGAGCTAAAACCAATAATAATTCACTTCAGCACAAGGGATACGATTTCCAGGCAGATATACAGTGAAGAAACTGTAATTCATTTTACTAATATTGATGTAACATAAGAATATCAACCAAATAATCTAAATAAACCAAAAAAAAAATGATGCATGATGAGTTCAAAAAATGGCAGTTGAAAGGCAATTGTAGTTACCAGGTGCCCAACTTTTCATTTCATAGTCAGTAACAGCTAGGATGACAAACCTGAACTGTCCCAGAGTCATCTCTCAAGGTAAAAAAGGCAAGCTTTCCAAAAGCTCTGCGAGCCACAATTCTTCCTGATATTGAGACATAATCATTCTCATTGTTTGACTCTTCACCATTTCCTAGCTCTTTATAAATCTCTTGTAACTGATTAGCCGTATGAGTCCTATCCCACTTGTATGCGTAGGGTTCCAAGCCCTTGATTCTTAATTCTTCCACCTGCATATGAGCAGAAATATTCAGCTTGAGAAAAAACATATATGTAGCTTATGAAATGATATTTTCTCATTAAAAGGATAGCCAAATTTTTACACTGCACGTAACCAAATACATCCAAATGGCATATGCAACTACTAAGTGCAGTGAAAATATATCATTAAAGCTTTCCTCAAAATTCATATTCATAGACAATCACGACCACATATACTTCAAAAAGACCGGCTGTTAAGCCAATCAAAGTTATCTACACTTTGGTTCCCAGTTCCTACTTCATCTTACCAATGAAATTCTTGATATTAGCATAAGAAATATTGAATTTCCATCTATAAATTAAATTAAAAGTCCAGTATTAGACCCAAACACTGCACAAAACGAGTAATTTTGCGGGGCTTCATTTACCTTCTTGATGCGGATGGCGCGAATGGCTTCTCTGTCGGAGGTGGAGGTGGTAGAGTTGGACGAGGACCGCCGGTTACGGTCGGCGGCTCTGTCAGTGACGACGGCGGCGGCAGGAGAAGAAGAAGAAGAGCAACAGCGAACAATGAAACAAGAAGGGTTTCGAAATTGAATTGCTCGGGTAGACCTCAAAGAAGCAAAGTGGATGAGGTGCTTGAATGGGTGTAGCGCCTCCATTCTTCCTCTGCTTCGCACTTCACGGCTTCCTCGGGGACTTAGTACTTTAGACTTTAGTAGCTAGTAAGATACTGCATTGTTTTCTCTTTTTTTCTTTGAGTTAACATAGGAAAAAATTAAGGGGAAAATAATTGTAATTAAGTGAAGAAATGAATAAAGTAAAATAAAGTAGAAATTCAAATTAATGTTTGGTACGCTGTAATATTATTACAAAGAATTGAAAGGGAATAAGTGATAGAAAAATAGTTGATGTACTCCCAAAACCTACTCCTAATTTTTACTTCCACTTGTGTTCAAATTTGATTTGAGGAAGAAAAAAATGAATGGATAAACACCATGGCCCCTAGTGGGGAACCAGAAATTAAGTGGCGAAGAAGCAAATGTAAAATGAATTCAAAACTGTTCAAATACAAAATATCAAAAACAAATAAGATTGTTCAAATACAAAATACATTATAAATTACAATACAAGGTTTATGATGAACTACGAGATAATATTCCTCTACGCTCTCTCATATTTTGAAACCGTTGTAGAATTGCTTCATTTGAAACTTGATCAAAAATACCTTTCTCAATATCTCTATCATTAATATGATATTCATAAATACTTTTCCTTTCATCTACGTTAACTTCAATACGAGGCCTTGTACTTGACACTACGGGACTACCTTGACTAGATGAATCCTCAAAAGTTGATTTTCTTTTAAATTTTTCCATACCTAATCAGTAAATCACTAATTAGCAAATCAACATTATATCAATTAATCAATGAATCAACATTATATCAATTAATCAATGAATCAA
Source organism: Ipomoea triloba (assembly GCF_003576645.1). Classification (NCBI taxonomy): domain Eukaryota; kingdom Viridiplantae; phylum Streptophyta; class Magnoliopsida; order Solanales; family Convolvulaceae; genus Ipomoea; species Ipomoea triloba. Next base: position 6,727,890 of record NC_044929.1, read on the forward strand.
CATTAATCAATAATGAATTAATCAGTAATGGATTAGCAATCATTAACAAATTAACAGTAATGAGAAACACTAATTTTGTATAATTGTATTGCTCCTCCAATGAGAAACACTAATTTTGTAGGGAGAAGAAGAAACTAGCAATCTTTTTTTGGGTAATTTTGGTCCATTCTGCTATTGCATTGCGAGAACTGAGAAGCCAACACAGGAAATTCAAATTTCATTCAAAATAAAGTGGCACTGAGCAGTGGACACTGGACAGCATCACAGCAACTAATAATAATAAATAAATAACACAAAATTGGGACTTGGGACTTGGGACAATTAGGGCAAAAACTATCAGCAAATTAAGGCAACTTCAAAATTAGAGAAATTAATACCAAAAAAAATATGGCAAACAAAAAATTGGGAAAATTAGGGGAATAAATTATGGAAATTAAATTTTATAGTTCAAGACTTCAAGGGGTGAGATTGTGAGAAGTTGATGTTAATTACCTAATTAGTTAATAGTAAGGGAAGAATCGAAGAAGAGTAAGACCAAACCTGATGGGCTGTGGCTTGTGTCGAGGGCTCGAGACGATGGGCAAGGGCTGAGGCAGAGGCGGATAGGCGGTGGCGCGGTGGCCAGTGGCGACGTGGTGGACTGGCGACGGCGCGAAGCAGTGGGAGGCGAGGCAGTGGCGAACTGGCGATGCAGAGAGGCGCGAAGCCTGGAGGAGAACAAATGAAAAGAAAAATGATCTCTTATCTCTTCTCTTTATCTAATCTAATCTAATCTAATCTAATCTAAATCTAAAAACATAATAAATGTGAATGAATGATATACTCCTCGTTTATATCCGTTTTTTGTTAAATTTTTTTTGTACATTATACTATAAAAGTTATTATACTACATAATATTTTGGACAAATATATCACTACTATAACTTCCGTTATCTTTTCCACTATTGTTACTAGGCAAAAACTTGCGTGAGATCGTCTCACCGTGAGACGGGTCAGATCAGGTCGGTATGTAAATGTAACACTTATACACACAAATGTCATACTTATATGCTCAAATATAATACTAATTAGGAATAAAATTGTTGTTACTTATAAGGGTAAATGTAATACTTTTAAGGGAAAATATAATACTTTTACATTTCGATTTAAAAGTATTACATTTTTCCTCAAAAGTATTATATTTTCCCTTATAAGTAAGGAAAAATTGTAAACATTACTTATTATGGAAAATGTAACACTTTTTATCTTATAAGTAACAAAAATTATATTCCCAATTAGTATTATATTTGAGCATATAAGTATAACATTTGCACATATAAGTGTGACATTTGCATGGTGATTCGACCCGACCAGACCCGTCTCACGAAAAAGAATCCGTGAGACGGTCTCACACAAGTGTGATGCATATGCATCCACCATATATTTTCTTATCTTATTCAATAATAATAATATACATTAAATATTAGAATTATATGTTAGTTATTTTTTAAAATATAAATAAATATTCAGTTTATAAAAATATTTTACATTATAATTATTATTATTATTTACTATATTAAAATTTTAATACAAAATACTAAAATTGGGCACCTATTTTTTGTTCATCGCGCATAAGAAAAACTAATTATGCTAATAAAGTCAATGGATTTAGCCAATAATATTGGTTCAATAAACTAGTTAGGCTAATAAACCAGTTGGTCGCCATCTTCAGTTCCGTCGACCGGAAATGGCGACCAGTTGGTCGCCATCTTCAGTTCCGTCGACCGGAAATGGCGACCAGTTGGTCGCCATTTCCGTCGATCGAAGGTCTTCTTCCATGGCAGAACGCGCCGGCGGCGATCGTACGATCGCCTGTGGCTGATTTTGGCCAAAGGTTCGTCGGAGAGTTGCCAGAAACCTAATTGACCTGCAATTAAAGGTCACCAACAGTTCAGTGGGTTTTATTGCTTCAAAATAACAAGTTTCAAAAGTTCAAGTGCCTAATTGACTTCTTAGCAAAAGTTCGAGGATGTATTTGACCATTTTCTCTAAAAAAAAATGTAGACAATGATCTCATACTTTGAAGACTTCAACTTCGTGGAACAAGAAAATACTTTCGCAATTTTAATTTCCATAGACTTGCTTCTTTTTTCTTTTCTTTTTTTTCTTTTTGGGAAGAAACATAACACCAAGCTAACTTAAATCACCAAGCAAACTATCATGAATGAAATCAGGGGATGCAATGTTCCACTTCCGACAATCATACTAAAAAACAAATGTCCGAGTTAAAGCATTATCCACCTAATTCGCAGACAGCCTCACAAACGAGGACCACACCCTGGAAGGTGCTAATTTTTTTGAAGGGAATGGAAGGTGCTAATTAGTTCTTTAATATCCTCAATGATCAAACCAAACTCATGCGGATCATCCTCCATAGCCAATACAACTTGTTGTGCGTCCATCTCAAGAATCACATCGTCCAACTCACACTCCTTCAACCAACTCAATGCTTCCCTTGTACAAATTTTTTCTGCCACCTTTATCTCGAAACAGCCCAACCAACCAACCAACCACCTTAGCTGCCACTCACTCCCCCAAACTATTATGAACTACCAATCCAAAGCCCATATATATAGCTTTATATCACTTTTTCCCTTTTCATTCTTAATAATTCTATTTATCTCCATATAATTTGAATTCCTACTTTATTCCTACATTATTATTTTTTTGGGTCAAATTATCAATCTTTTCCTCCCCAACTCTCTCTTCCCAACCAAACGCCGTGTAAGAAAAAAAGAAATGAAGTACTAATCTTTCAAGTATAAAAAATGAGTCAAAAAAATTCCCTGAAAATGAGTTTATGAATTTTAAAATACTAATTAGAAAACTATATAAAATATTTAAAAATCTTTTAATCAATTAAAATAGAAAATTATTTTTCTCTCGAACTTTCAGTGTACCTCAAAAATTTTCATCAAACTTATCAACATCTAATCAATATCTAATGTGACAATATATAATTTTTATTTAACGTAGGTTGAAGTCAACCAATTCCTAATAATTGATAAATGAAAAAGAAATTTATTGTAAAGTCTTTATGAAAAAATTTGGTCCGCCGGTAGCAATATTTGCTTGTCTTATCAAGAAAAAGAGTACTGCGAATAATATCTAATTAAATCCAGAACTTGCCCAGGGCAGTCCCACCACCGTGAAGCGACCGCGCACCACCTGTTCGACGAAATACCTCACTCAAAATAATTCCGCCAAAGGAGAAAATCAAAGAACCCAAAGGAATTCGCAATTGAACACTATATACATAGCTTCCGTAAACACCGGGAAAACAAAATGACGTTCAGTGGCGCGTTGTTGGTGTCCGCGGCGACGAGATCGGCCGAGATATGGCAATACTTGGCGTGCTTGCCGGAGCACATCGCCAGCGATCAGCTCTTGGATCTGGTCCTGTGTTTCCCTGCCCAGCAGCTCGGCCGCATGATTTTACGCGTCTGGAATTTCTTCTGTGTCCCTCCTACCCCGTATTACATCCGTCGTTACTCCTACAACTCCTCGTCTTCTTCATCATCGGATGACGACGACGACGACGATTATTAGCCTGCAAAGATATTCCGGCGACGCTTCTTCCTCCGTGTTTGGATTGAATCTATGATCAGCCAAGATCAGTTTCCTGTAAATTTATCCCAACCCTGTTCTTCATTTACTGTATATAATATAATATAATATAATATAATATAATATAATATAATAATGTCTATTATCAATTTCTGCTTCCATTTGTGTGATTTTCCGTTACACTACCGATGGATAATTAAGTTGTTTGCTGGTTGATAATGAATTAAATGGAATATAAATTTTTTTTTTTTGTATGTATGCAAATTTTATATACTTTTCTTTCTTTCTTTATTTGTTTTTTTTTCTATAAATATTTTTAAATTTAAGTTTTCATATTTAGCAGTATTTTTTATGTAATTTCTAATATACTACAAGACAACCAAATAAATATTATAAAAATTAAATTATAAATAATTTGAGTTATAATTTTTAATATGCAATATATAAATTATTATATACTACCAATAAAATAAAATATTATAAAAATTATATTATAAATAATTTATGTTAAGCTCCATTAATTGAACTTATATTTTATACGTTACTAATTTAAATGTACAATTAGTCTTATTTATCTAATTTTATTGTTTAATTGGTAATTTTGCTATGACTTATGAAGACTGTTTGATAGTAAAGTTCAAACTTTTTTAAATTTTAAAAAGTATGATTGATTTTTTAGGTGATTAAAAATTTATCAAATTTATTTAATTACGTATTTCTACTATACTAATAAGAGCCAAAGAGAGTTAGGCCTAAAATGGGTAGAAAAAATGGCGGTCAGATTATTTAATCAAATGGATGGTTCAGATGAATTATTTAATCGAATAGATGGTTAAGATAATTCATATTAATATTATTAATAGAGATTACCTAATTTAACATTACTTTTATGATTATCCGTTAAGTTTTCTATTAAATATTCTCCTCTCCGTTAATATTCCGTTAACTTTTAACTTAACCATTAATTTTGATAAGAAAGGTCTTAGATTCGAACCACATCCCAATCAAATTTGGCATAATTAAGTTTCTCACTCTATTTTACTCTTATTAAATTAAATAAATGAGTAGCTACAACAAAAAATGATACATATGTATTTCTTTAATTTAGAATTATGTGTCTACAATGCCTTTATTTGAAAAAAGTATTCATTATCAAAAAATTAAATTAAATAAGAGAAATAATTTCATTAGTTATATTGTCTTTATTTTCTCTCATATGCAAAGATTCTTTACATTCAAATTTATCAATTGATATTAATTACATTGTCCATTATCTTATTTTTACAATATCTTGTAATTAAATATCAAAGTTATAGTACAAAATAATGTTATATATTTATTTACCAAGTATTTTATTAATACTATGAAAAAATATTTAAAATAATTTGAAGCTAATTATATTAACTACTTGGGGATTAGTTGACAAAGAGAGTACTCAAATAACCCAACAAATTGAAGCGGAATCTCTCTATTTTACTCTTATTGAATTAAATAAATTAGTAGTTACACCAAAAAATGATGCATATGTATTTCTTTAATACCATGATAAAAATAAAAAAGAATAGTTTGAAACCAATCATATTAACTACTTGGGGATTTGTTGACAATGAAAGTACTCAAATAACCCATTACCCAACAAATTGAAGCGAGAAACTACCTTTTAATATCTTTCGAATATATAATATTTTAAATTTTCAAATTTTTATTAATTTATTTAATATTTTTTCTTAAACTATGGATTTCTTTATCCACAATAACTCATTCAGCAATAATGGTTGAACCAAATGAACCCCAATCAGAACACCTAAAGGAAAGTCCATAGCTCCTATATCATAATCTCATTGCATGATGTTGTCATCTATGCTATCAACAATAACTGAATTGCAAATAACACATTACAAACAAAAAGGAAGAGAACAAATAGTAAAGATGAAGACAATGACAATGTTACTCAAAAGATAATTAAAAATACTTAGAAAAATTCGATCAAATGAAAAGTAGTATTTATTTAGCCTATCATTTTTAGACCAAATATTTAGACTATTGATTTTACAAGGTTGCAAACATTTATTTTAGTAATAATTATAATGAATTTTCTATATTATCTTGGATTCATATAGTTTGAGTTAGATATTTAAATAAAAAATTCGACATTCAATTACCCATGTATAAACTTCTCTTATATAATCTTGCATTGATATACTTTCAAATATTTATTTAAATATAAACATTGGGCATTAACACATACGCACAATGCGCGTATAAAAATAACTTTTTAATAAATATAAGAAATCTGTCACTTTCACCCAAGATTGCAAAAATCGCTAGGCATTACTCAGGCGTTTAGGTGTTTTTAAATTTCTTTTTTTTTAAAAAAAAAAACTTGATAATTATAAATTATTAATGGTTTAATAGTTAATACTAAAATATTAAATATCAATCTAAAAAAACATTTAGAAATTTAAATAAATAAATTATACTTCGTATAAAGATTTAAAGAATCAAAATACAATGTAACAAAATCACAACTTTAAAAGTATCAATATTAGAGTAGCTAATTTTGATTTTTTTTAATTTTATTTTTTACATTTTTTGAATTTAAGACCGATTTAGGGTTATTTCACGCAAAACACCGTCATTTTGAGCACCTAGAACATTGATTATGGTGAAAATCTAGGCGGTCAGCCGACTCCTAAGCACAATTTTCACAACAGTGCTTCCACTACATAGGATAACAACTCTATTTATCAAAAAAAAATAAAATTCTCCCTAACATTTTTTTTTACATGTGTACTATTTTGATTTTTTTAATATTCTTGTTACATAATGAAATTTTTTGGCATATGATTTATTGATTTAAAAGTGATTTATTAAACTCTCAATTATTCGTTATATTTTTTTATTTTTAATATTTGTATATAACAAGGATATATATTTTCAAAAAAATAAAAAAAATAACAAGGATATATAAGGGATTTAAAAACTGTTCATAGATAAACCAAATATTCTTTTATTTCTAGAGCAACACCAAATATATTAATTAATTTTCCTTACAAAGTTACTCCCATGTAATACAAAGAAAATATTTTTTAAAACATTTAATCGATGAAAAAAAACACTAAACGCACTCTAATTATCCAATCAAATTAAGATTTAATTAAAGAATTGTTGTAAACAACGCTACCCAATAAAACCTTTCTATATTACTAGTATTAATTATGACTAGTATTTTGTACGCGCGATGCGCGAAAACTTATGCCCAATATTAAAATATTAATAAATAAAAATAATTAAAATGTATAATTCAAAATACACAAATAATATATGTATTTTATACACACATATATGATTTACCATTCATAAAAATTTAATTAAAATATAATCAACCATTAAATAGAAATTAATAATTTAAATAAAATGACAATTAAATAATAGGAAAAAGATATGATAGATATAAGTGTAGGGTAATAATGGAGTTAAAACTAACGGTGTTATAACGGTATAAGGGTAGTTTTGTTACAAAAATGTAGTAGGGACAATTTTGTCTAATAACATTGAAGTGTACAACATTTAAAGTAAAATGTACACATTTATTAACATCCAAAATGAGGGACATAAATCAAGGATATACCCTTGATTGAGACTTATTATGTTTTTTTTTTTTTTAGAGCAGACTTATTATGTTTTTAGAATATGAATTAGTGGAATCATTATAAATTTTTATGATAGCACATTTTGTTTTAGATTTTCATTTACAACTTTACGCTGATTGATTCACCACAAATTAAATAAACTGTATACATTGCTTTACAGGAAAATTTTGGCCATTGCATGATTTGCATCTACCAAAATTTATTATTCATACGATTTACTGGTTAGCTTAATCACCAGCAAGTCCAATATTGACTTTTTGTAAGTAAGAGGAAGAAATCTACCTGGCTTGGCTCTTAATTGCTCTTCTTTGATTGAGTTGCAACTAATTACTTTCAGGATCATGTAATGTTAGGCCTTTCTGAACTAGGGTGTACTTGAGTGGAAGCCTTTCTTGATCAGTGAAAAATGGTTATAGCTTTGAAGCCTTTCTTGATCAGTGAAAAATGGTTATTTATTGAATGGGAAGAGAGGGAATTTGATACACCTTTTTATGTACAGACAGATCAGATTTCACCCTCACCCGAGTAGGGTACACCTTCCACATTTCACTAAAAATAGACAATAGTGCATGTAACCAGTTTATGAGGCATAAACTCAGCGCATACAATGACATTCCTTTTTTTTTTTTTTTTTGAAAAACTACTAACTATATTACAATGCAGTATCTGTTCATAACTACTTTCTCAACCTATTGAAGCACAAGAGTCACCTCTCGTATAAAGGGAAGGGTTTGATGCCACTGGACCACAAGGTCCTTGGCATACAATGCCATTCCTGAGATGTATAGTGAAAGGAATTCCATAAAAAGCATCAAACTGAATGGCAACGAATATCAGGGTAAGATGATTGTATGCAGTAATACGAGAAATGGCACATTAAGTTTTTGTCAAAAGCAATAGATTTCATAAATAAACTCTCCTCGCAACACTAGTTTAGTCTACTTTGATCTGTCCGAAAAACCTGGATAACAGCAAATATCATCATAAAATCTTAAGACATCCTCTGAGCTGCCTCCTTTTGAAGAACCCTTTCCTTGGCCTTTGTCCTAGCTTGGGATTTAGAACCCATGATTCCACCTCCCCACTTTTTGCGGTTCTCTTCATATTTGTCATTGAAGTTGGCCTGAAACAACAGATTGATTATTCAATTCAAGCCCCGATTTAAGTAAAATAAAGGACTTGCTATGCATTACAAGTAGATATATAAAATTGAACTCTGCTCACCTTAATAGCCTCCAAAATCTTAGAGAACTCCAACTTATCCTCATTCTTCACTGAGGTCAAGCACAAAACTGATGCAGTCTTCTTGTGGACAATCTGAAAGTAGAGTTTAAAAAAAAATATCATCAGGACAAAAGGATACAAATGAAGCACTGGAAGACATTTAAATGTTTCTGTTTAATAATACTTACGGAACCCAATCTTGCTTTTCCCTTCACAATGCAGTAGGGAATTTCCATCTTCCTGCACAAAGCTGGAAGCCAAACAACCAACTCAATTGGATCTACATCATGAGCAATAACCACCAATTGGGCTTTATTCTGAAAAAAAAAAAGGAATGAAAATCATTATCAAATAATATTTTCAGATGGTTGGAAAAACAAAGTACAGATGAGGATTAAACCTGCTCAATGAGATAAGTGACATGTTTGAGTCCATACTTAACAACAATAGGTTTCTTGAGTTCAGGTGTCTTTCCCTCACTTTCAGCCTGGGCCCTTTTCAAAAGACGTTCCTTCTTAGCAGCCTTATCCTCAGGCCTGTACTTGAGAAGCATCTTGAAGAGATTCGTTGCTGCAAATGAAGATGCATAAAAAAACAGAATCATTAAGAAAGTATTATGTGATTCAGCACCCTCACTTATCACTTAAATTCAAATCAAATCAAGCACAGTTCATTAATAATAATAATAATATTCAAATAGTAATGCATAATAATATAAATAATACTCCATTCATTATATGGAAAAGGAATAGAGATTGAAATAGAGAATAAAAACCATTAAGGCAAATATAACATTATAAGGCAGATGCAATCAAGCTTACAAGCCAGTAAGTGCTTTAATTACATCATGCAAAAACTAAAACCAGCAGCCACATCTGCTTTATATGAAAATCGCACAGATACATCATACATATATATAGTCTCCGTATTATATATGACAAATCCACTGCATTAACAGAGAAAAAGAAGTTGCATTGTTGTCTGCCACAAATTCACAATCCTAAAAGAATCAAACCACTTACTAAGTAATTTAAGTTTTTAACAACAAACAAAACTGTGAACAATTTTCCCCTCGTGATTGCGCCTTAGCAAGGCGTAGCTAGTGCTTTTGATAACTTTGTTTGTAACAAACAATTTCCAGATTCTAATTAAACAGATAAAGATGAAGGAGAGATGAGACCGACCTACCTAGGTTCTTATCAAGGGTCTTGGAGAACTGGTTGAGTGCTGGTGGGACCTTCAAGCGTTGCTTGAGGATCCTCCTCTTCCTCTGGATGCGAACAACTTGCGGCCATTTGACGAACCTGGTAAGATCCTTCTTCGGCGGCAATGCACCTCCGATTCCAAATTGCTTTGGCCGCTTCTCGAACAGCGGGTTCACCACCTTCTCCGCCTTCTTCTTTGCCGGAAGCTTTACACCTTTCTTCGGAGCCTTCGTATAAAAAACATGATAAATTCAGTCAGTCAACTACACAACCCGCAGGCAAATCAAAATCAGTAAGAAAAAACCTCTGTATACCATCGCTTAAAGCTGTAAACCCTAAGTCCTCTGAGAAGACATTATATAGTGCATGTCCCAAATACATTTTAAGCCTATAAGACGGGCTTTCTTTGCCTGGCCCAAAATAATATCTTTATGATGTTTATGGCAAATTATATTTATCCATATTCCCAAAATAATATCTTTATGATGTTTATGGCAAATTATATTTATCCATATTCCCAAAATAATATCTTTTATCCATATTACCCTAAAAACCTTGTAGTCTAGTGGCACCCGATATCTCAATTTACACGGCACCCGATATCTCAATTTACACTCCTACATAGATGATCGGAGTGGGTTCAAATCTTAGTGGAGTCAACTCTTTGTATGATTATAATGCCTGGGTTTTGGATCAGTAGACAAGATCGCCACATCACTTATTTTAGCAAATGCTCTCCCAAAGAGAAAAGAGAAATATATAGTTACTGTATCATTGTAATCTTATTGGCAGTTCTATTTACCTTATTCATTTGTGGGTTCCTTTGCATTTTTCATTGCATTATAATGCATAAGGTTGTGGAATCACACTCAGACATGTATGAGAATCATCCATCATTTTAGTGCCTATGTGATCACAAATATTTGAGATGACAAATTTTCAACTTTAAAAAGTTTCACTTTGAATATGAAGAATGCATTTATAGACAAGTGGAAGCAGACAGAAATATAGATTATGATATATAATGATGAGAAGGGAAAATCAATTTTGGTGTTCCTTTAGTGCTTATTTCCACATAATGCAGCAGCATTTTTCTTGGAGGGTCTGAAAGTCTAAAGCACTGAGGCTGTAAATGCAGGTGTTGGCACTTCTGGATTTCACTGTGACTTGCTGAGTTGTGGTTATTGAGGCAGGGACACTGCAGGCTTGCCCGGCATGAATTCCCGATTTCATTCGTTCTCTCTGGCGCACTCGATCCCATCCACTGAAGGTATCACCATTCACCAACCTGTAAAAACCAAACCTGTTTAATTTGTAGTCCTGTTCACTCAGAATTCTATTTGCTCTGCTGTTTTTGGTGAACTTGCTTTGAATGTGCAGTCCATTTTCACTTCCACACCTATTAAAACAAATATTGCAACCCAATATTAGTATTATTATATATATACAACTCTCACAAGATCTATGCTATGCTATGCAAGTACTTGTGAATCTTGCCTGCCTCTCAGCCTCTGTACTATAATCATGCTATCACTTGTTATATGATGTAGGCTATTGCTCCTTATGGTTATGTTCTTTGGAGCATAAAACTTTATCAGTTATTCTATAACTTTCTTTTGGTTGGAGCAAGAAAACTTATTGGATATGTTGGAGCATGAAATTTCATTGTATTAAACTCTAATCTACAGTTATAAAGTTTTATTTATAGTTGATTTATCAAGTTAGTATTTTTTTTTTATGTATTCCAATTATTATTATCATTAGTAACATTTGATAAGAAAAATCTTTATAGTATATTCCTGTTCATTTTTTGAGAAGCAAACTAAACAGAAAAAAATAGTTTTCCAACTTTCAATCAAATGACAAAAAATGAAAATATTTTTTTTTCTAGAAATCATTTTCCAAGTTTTCAAATGGACCCTAAATTCTTTTATCAATAAACTCAATCTCATTAAAAACAAATTATAAATATCAATCAAGTTTTGCTTTCAATTCTAACAATGCAAACACACACTTAATTTACCAGAGAGATTCTTGAAATTTCACCCAAAAAAAAAAATGTTTGTGTAAAAATGTGTGTGTGTGTGTGTGTGTGTGTGAGAGAGAGAGAGAGAGAGAGAGAGAGAGAGAGAGAAGCTACCTGGATTCAAAATACTTGATCTCAGAAATTCTTAAACTATATTACCCACCCATTGTACCCTCCTCTCAATCTCCATTGCTGTTTTTCTTATGCAGCTTCCGATACCACCACTTTCACCTTCTTATCTCTCATCTATACTCTCTTCTTTAACCTCCAGAATGAAAGTAAATTACAAGGAGATGATATCATTCAATTCTCTCGTAAACCTTCCTATAAGCTTGTTCGAACAGCTCAACTGGAAGGAGAAAATATTGATCACCAATTCCTTTCAACTTAAAGCTGGATATTCACCATTGGACCTCAAGAGATGGAAGTTACTGAACGGAAAATTCAGGACTTTTGCCAATCTATTGACATTATGTAAGTGAAATCACCAATAGTCTCTGCATGAACAGGAGCCATCTTTAAAGTGATGAAATCTATTTGCATCTCTAAGAATGATCTCTCGTCCTGTGACTTTAGCTATTAGCTTTATAGCAGAATGACAATCCCCACAAACCCGCAAATTTTTCATCACTCTTATAGGTATCCCCCCAGGCAACTTGAGAAGTCCATATGCCACAGCCAGCTTCTCACTGTGATAACGCAAGCTCTGCACCCTCTCTTCTTCTTCCACATCATGTAGAACAAAGCTACCATCAGGATAATATCCAGCTTCTCTTAACATGGAACCTAATTTATCCAACATTTTGATGATCATTTGATGTTCAGGATGGGGTTTGCTTTCTCCACCAGTGAACATATGCACTTTCTTCTCCACCACAAGCCAGCTGCAACCAGGTGACTTACTCAATTTCCTAGATCGCATGTCTCTCCTGACTGCTGCAGCATCAGCCCACCTACCTTTTGTTGCATAAATATTAGAAAGTAGGACATAAGGACCCGTTTTTTCAGGCTCAAGCTGTAAAAGTTTTTTTCCAGCAACTTCAGCAAAATCTAAGTTCATATGCATCCTACAAGCAGCAAGCAAAGAACCCCATATAACTGCATCTGCTTCCATAGGCATTTTTTCTATCAAATCCATTGCCTCAGTCAAGCGACCAGCTCTACCAAGTAGATCTACCATACAAGCATAATGCTCACTTTCTGGCTCTAATAGGTATTTTGAATTCATGAACTCAAATATATCCTGCCCTTCTTTCACCTTTCCAGTGTAGCTGCAAGCAGACAGAACTCCCACAAAGGTAACCACATCTGGTGCAATGCCCTGTGAACACATTTCTCTAAACACTTCAAGGGCTTCTTCTCCTAAACCATTCTGAGCATAACCTGTTATAATAGAATTCCACGTGACAGTATCCTTAGAAGATAACCTGTCAAAGATTCTTCTTGCCCTGACAAGATCACCACATTTAACATACATTGTAATTAGCACTGAGGAGACATAAATATCTTCATCAAGCTTGGATCTGATTAATAACGCATGTATCTCTCTGCCATAGTCAATCGTTGCAAGACTTGCACAAACTGAGAGTGTGCTAATCAATGAAGGAAAATTTGGACGAACTCCTTCCCTTTGCATCAAACGGAATAAATTAAGTGCATTTAGTTCATAGCCTTTCCTTTCATAAACTTTAATCATAGCACTCCAAGTTCCATCATCCTTTTCCATTGTAGAATCAAACACCATCCTTGCCTTGTCAACCTCTCCGTTTTGTCCTACCCCAAGTATGATTGCATTACAAGCAGCTGTTGGTTTTACAGGCATCTCTTTGAACAACTTCCATGCTTCTTCAATTCTTCCATTCTGAGTGTACCCTAGCAGCATTGCTGTCCACGACACCTCATTCTTCTCAGGCATGACCTCAAAAAGCTTCCTGGCAATATCTACCCTGTCATTTTGAGCATAACCTGTGACCATAGAAGTCCAAGAAATGACATTCTTTACTTCCATGCTATCAAAGATTTCACGTGCCTCATCCACCCTTCCTGCTAGACAATACCCACCAACCATGTTAGTCATTGACACCACATCCTTCACTGGCATCATGTCATAAAGTCTCTTTGCCTCACCAATTCTCCCAACCTGAATCATACCTCCCAACATTACAGTCCACGACACCACATTCTTTTCTGGCATTTGCCAGAAAAGGCTTTCTGCCTCAGATATCAACCCTTCCTCAACATAACCTCTAACAAGAGCTGTCCATGACACAACATTCCGTTCAGGCATTCGTTCAAACACCTTTCTTGCCTCATTTACCATCCCATTTTTCACGTAGCCTGAAACCAACCCATTCCAAGACACAATATTCCTTCTAGGCATTTGATCAAACAATTGTTGAGCTTCAATAGGCCGGTGATTTTGGAAGTAACATGAGATTATGGCATTCCATGAAGCAACATTTTTGTTAAGCAATTGATCAAAAACTTTGCGAGCATCCTTGATTTGACCCAAGCGGGCAAAGCATGCTATCCGTGAGTTGGCTGAGGACACATAGCTTGAAAAGTGGTTTCTATGTTGGAGAGACAATAAACGCCGCATTTTCTGATTTCTGAGTTTCTAGGATAAAGCTAGTAACAATTTATAAGTGTACAATTAACAAAAACACCAAAATAGGAAGAAAAAAAAAAGGATAAAATTCCACATAACACTTAATTTTAATTTCATATGCTAGCACAACCAAACATTCTTCAAAAAAACTCAATACGTCAATCAAAGTTATTCCAGTCACCATGGTATACAGTTATACACTAGCACAAACACATATTCTTCATAAAGATTCAACTTCTAATGTCATTCAAGTTACAATCATGTTTTAATGTGGCCTTGACTCTTGAGAATGAAATCAAATGCCTGGGAATGGTATACACAATCAAATGCAAAGAAAAATTACTGCATAAAGCCTTTGTTCACATTTTAACTTTCATACATTAGCACAATCACCTTCATAATAGATCAAACTAAGTTCATAATTTAATTTCAAACATTAGCACAACCACATCTGTTCTTCATAAATATTCAATTATAAGTATCAAATCAAGTCTCAGTCCTTACCATTGCATTCTCAATACTAGCGACGACACTATCCAAATTTTCCTCTACATATTGAAAATAGAATCAAAACTAATGAGCAAAGAATGGTTAATCGTGACCAATTAGTTCCACGTACCTTCTTGATACAGATAACTGGAATGGAGTCGCTGCCGGAGGTGGAAGTGGATGAGCACCGAATGATTACGCGAGGGGAAGAGTTTCGAATTTTGACGGAGGAGCTTGAGCCGAAGGAAGCCGAGTGGATGAGCTGCTTGATCAGCTGCCGCGCCTTCATCTGTTCATCATAACCAATTCAACAGTTTGGGTTCGCCCAAATCATTTCCCTAAAAGACATTTTAAAAATTAAGCGGAGTGAAGTGAATACACAACAATATACTCATTGTTAAGCCAAGTTCAAAAGTATAGTTAAAAGCTTGTATACATGTATCACCAAAAAGAAACATATACCAGAATTGAAATTGAAGATCAATAAAAAGATTATGTAAATAGCATCGGTAAATAAACAATCCCAATTCACAGTATCTGTCAATTCCTTCTCAAGTGCATGTAAAGCAAGTTACAAAAACTCTTGACAACACAATACTTGAAATGAGAGAAATGTATTCACATCATTACTAGGAACTCATTTACAATATCTATTAGGCTGTGTTTGGAAAGCAGGAAAATGACTTCTGGAAAATATTTTTTGGAAAATGAGTTATTTTCCGGAAAATGAGTTCGTTTGGATGAGCTGTTTGTCTGTCTGTGTGTGTTTGGTTCATTTTTCGGAAAATGAGTAGAAATATATAATTATATTTTTTTTTATTTTATTTAAAATATAAAAATATATAAACTAATAATATTTATTAGAAATTAGAAATAAATTTTATTTTTTTTTACAAAAAAACATCGCACGAAGCCATTTTCCGTTCCAGAAAATGACTTCCGGATTTTTTGTCCGGAAGTCATTTTCCGGAAAAATAAGCTCATTTTCCGTGGTCAACGGAAAATGTTTTCCGTTGACGTGTTTTCCGTTGACCACATTTTCCGGATGTTGCCAAACACCAAAAGGCCAAAAAATTATTTCCGGAAATCATTTTCCGGGTTACCAAACACACCCTTAACTGATTCCCATATACAATGTCAAGCAAGCTACACAAGGTTAAAGAACTTTAAAGACAAGCCACCAAAGACCCAAAAAAAAAAAAACAATGCAGGCTTATATTACAGTGAACTTTAAAGGCAAGCCACCAATCCAATATTAAATAGTCTTATAAAAAATACAGTGAATGCAAGCGTATCTTACAGGAAGAAATGAATGGCTATCAAAAATCAGCAGAGAATGCAATGTACTGAGTTAAGTAACATAAAAATCCGAGTAGTAAGTCTTCAGCTTTGCAGTAGGGAATGCAATGTACTCAGCTAAAACAAATTCACTAGCACATGTATAGACCTTCATGGCACAGCAGTTATTCCCAAAATGAGCAGTTAATTATGCTGAATCAGAAACCAAAGCTGTAAATTTAAAAAGGAGCGGAAGTAACTCTTAGTTGTTGTCGTCGTTGACTCATCGCCCAGCAGACCGCAAAGGGAATAAGGTATTGAGATAATAGATTTAGGGAATGAGGCGAAAGGATTGAGAGAACAGAGAAGGGAGGAGGAGCTCCTGTGCGTCGTCAATTCAAGAGCTTCGGCGTCGGCTTCGTCAATCCAACGCCCGTAGGGATGAGAAGACGGATGGAAGGAGGCAGGGGCGGAGGCGGAGGGACTCGGGAGTAGGGGTGGGCATTTCGGTCTTCGGTTCGGTTTTTTCGGTTTTGAAGAAATTAAACCATTCGGTTTAACAATAGCCTTGGGTTCGGTTTTAAACAGTTCGGTTTCGATTTGGTTTTATTTCGGTTCCGTTTTAGACCCCCGAATTAAAATACTATGCAATTAGAGATTGAATTCACTGGAATTGAATTCCACTTCACTGGAAGTTCACTGGAAACTGTCCAGTTCAACTGGAACAAATTCCAGTTAAATTCCAGTGAACTGGAATTAATAACAGTGAACTAGAATTGTAGAATGCAACCCTAAAGGCCTAAATGAAGAACCCAAATCAAGAACGATTAAAAAATCTTAAATGAAGAACCTAAATATCATGCCCCAAATTTAAATTCAAGAACCCTAAATCAAGAGATGAAAAAATTATTTTTATTTACTAAGCATAAATAAGTCAATAAAAGCCCTAAATCATTAAAAAAAAAGACTATTGAAATTGAAACAACAAGACTTACAAAAATACAAAGTATAAATTACTACAAAGATTACCTCAGCCATGAATGGTGTTCAGGCTAGTGGTGGCTGCCGTGGTGCGGCCGTGACAGCGGTGGTCCGCCGGACGGAGAACCGGAGACGTGGTCGGGGCCGGTGGCGGAGACGTGGTCGGGGCCGGTGAAAGTGGGAACTCACGTCTCGCGTATGACTTAGGGTTTATTTGTCTTATTAATTTATAATATATATATATATATATATATATATATATATATATAATTTTAAAAAACCGATCGATTTTCAGTTCGGTTCGGTCAAAACCGAACCGATCGGTTTCTCTACTATATGCACCGATCAGTTTATCGGTCTAAAACCAAACCGAATCGGTTTGCCCAGGCCTACTCGGGAGAGTATGTTAGGGATTTTTTTTTTTGTTTTATTTTTTTTTAGTACTATTGACCCTGATATGAGTTAATTCCAGCAAAGGTCTTCTGACTATTGTGATTTTTCAAATTTGGTCCTCCTCTTTTAATTTGGACGAATTAAACTCTTGACTATCAGAATTAGTACTGTCAAAGTGGGTCGCCCCGCCGCGGGCCAAATTTTTGACGGGCTTTTACGGGCCGGCCCGTTAGGCCCGCGGGCCAAAATTTGTATAACCCTAATCCGCTCGCGCGGGTTCGCGGGCTTTTCATTTTTTTTTTTAATATATACATTCACAGTTTGTGAATATATGTATATTCACATTCTGTGAATATATGTATATTCACATTCTGTGAATATATATATTGGACAGTGTGTGACTGTCCAATATCTATATTCACAGAATGTGAATATACATATATTCACGCACTGTGAATATATATATATTCACGTGTGCTGTGAATATATATATATTCACAATGTAGTGTGAATATATACATACTGTGAAAATATATATATATAAAATAATATATATTTAAAAAATATAGTGGGTTTGCCGGTCACAAAACAATATTTCATTTCAAAACATTATTAAATAGGTTGGGTGGATTAAGTTTAGGATTAGGAGTATTTAATAAATAAATAAATATATATATATATATATATTTTTTTTATTTTTTACTTAGCCCGCGGGCCGCGGGTCAATTTTGGCCCGCCCCATTAGGCCCGCATTTTCGCGGGCCTATTTTTCATGACCCTAACCCGCCCCACCGCGGGGCGGG